>NC_060879.1:41257958-41558284 GCF_021901495.1 Neodiprion virginianus
TAAATTTTTCCTTCAGTCCGGAAGGAATCATCTGATTGATCGGTGTAATAATTAGCAGCCACACACTGAACCTCCTAAAAAATGTGTTGGAAAAATTGATTGTTTCGAAATAGCGAAGGGTTTGAACATTGTTGAAAAAAAAAAAAAAAAAAAAAGGCACCGCGGATTTCTAGAGAATATTTCTCGGTGTAAGGCTGACACTACATTTTGTGTCAATCTGACACTATCTGACGTTCAAGTTTTGAATTGACCACAAAAATTGTTCCACAATAGTTCCCATCTCAATTTTTTACAGCGAAGTTGCGATTCCGTGGGAAATTCCAACTCGCTCCGAACTCCGCGTGTGAATCGGCGTGGAATTTCGAGGCGATAATTGAGCTCCGAGGAGCTGCTGTCACCGATTCGTCGACTCCGATGATAAATTGCTCCCTGCCTCGGGGAATCAAATTGCAATTTGTTATTTGTAATTTTGAGTGTCGCTTAATACACTCGCTCGCTCGCTCGGCAGGCCGGCGGGATCGAAACATGCAGTCTGCAGAGACGAGGCGAAGGGTTAGAAATTAACCGAAACCTCCCCGACTCAGCGCTCGCTCATCCCCCGATAGAAAGTGCGAAAGCACACGGCGAGGAGGAGAGCGCTCGTTTTTATTCCCATGCTGATATTTCGCAGGAACGCGTTGGATTTTGGCGTCCCCGTTCCTTATCAGTTTTGCGCAAGAATAGGAGTCGACGAGGCTTCCGAAACCCATAACCGAAACGGTAACTGCCACCCTCTGACTGATCGAACTTATTCTTTTTTCCCTCGCCCCAACCGATCGACGTATGAATTCTCTGATAATATTCCGATGGGTTCGGATGAGTTCGGATGGTTCGCTTGAGGGTTCGCAAAGTGGTATTTTTCTGGAAAATTGAATAGTCAAAATTGAATGCTGCCGCGCTCTTCTTCTTCTCTCGCGGAGCGACGCTTCCCTTTTATCGCCGCCTCGCGTTCTCTTCCTCGATATAACTTCAACCGCTCGCGCATCTCGCCTTCTTCCTTTCTGCGCCCCGCAGGTTCAGCTTCATCCGATACTAACTGCATCGGCCGATCCTCTCGATCATTTCACGCGAGTCGACCTGCAACCCCTGCGTCCCTGAAATTTGTGTACAATAATAAAAAAGCTTATTCCCGCCTAGTAGCTCTCGTATTTTTCTTTAATCTATGACCCGCCGGGGTGGGTTTATTTGCCTTTTGCCTGCCGGCGCTGCCTCATCGATCGGAACAACCAGACTCGGATATGACAGATGGAGATCGAACTGCGAAGACTCGTGGCGACGTGGTTTCAATTATTCGTCTACACCGGTACGGTAGACAGAAAAAGCAGAGCTTTTGGCAGAAGCTGGTTGCTTTTCGTCGTAACATTGAATACTTAACGACGTTGAGAGGATGAGAAACGATTAGTGCTTCAGCGAATTTGTAGACAACAATCTTCCGGAATAAAAGTTGCCATCGTAAATTGAAATCGAACAAATCTACGGCGACTGCTGGATTTCTTTAACCGCTTCGAAGCAATTTGAAACCGATCATCGATACCTGAGCTTTATTCGTAATTCCAGTAGCTTCTGTTTTTCCATTTTTACAAATACGACGAATCTGATAATTTGATGAACTGTGAATATAAAACGAATGAGAAGCATTGAGACAAAAACCAGCCTCTGATCGATGCGATCGATGCCGAGTCGCGTAACTAAATGTAACAAGATCGACTGTTGCAGTGCAAGGTCGAAGGTAACGAGCCGCAAAAACGAGAGAGGAGGAGGCAGAGTCGAAAGTCGGTATCCGAGATCTCTTTCCGCCGATCGCTAGGGATAAAGATAGAATAGGAGAATATAGCTTTCAGGTTTTTGGCGGTGGTGAAAGCGGAGTAAAAACCCGCTGGGGAATGGAAGGGCGGATCGGATTCCGGGTGATCCCCGGATCCTGGGAGTGCAGAGGACTCGGCGACGGCGATAAGCCCCGTAACGACTGTCGATAACCCCATAATCGAATCATACGGCGGTTCCGCCACAATGCTGGAAAGTGATTTTTATTATTAGCTGATGCTGATTTATCCCCGCGGGACGCGTTTTCGGCAAAACTCGTGGGAGGGTCCGTCTGTTATCTCTCCCCACTCCCCTTCCCCCCGCATATGTTTCCCCCTCCGCCCCGCCGAGGGTAATAATTTCCAAATTTATGTACAAATGTTTCTTTCGCTCGGGCTTTCCTCGCCCGTTCTCAGGGGGAGATTTTTATCGCGACATTCTTTTTCTTTCTCTCCTCTTCATCCTTTCATGAAATTGAAAAATACGGCGACCACCGCAACGGGGGGGATGCACACTTGTGAACGATCGAAAGCTGGGATATACACGGTATGCGTGTCTTTCGATCTCTTCTCTATCCTATCCATAACCGCGGGTTGCATCGAATCGAAAGATCCATTGGACGTCCAGTCGAGTTAAAATGCGTCGAAACAAACAAACTTCGCACGATTATGGAGGTGAAATCGGAAAAAATCAAAAAAATCAATGTCTTCATTCTAAACGATTCTTGTTAATAATAATTATCGAATGAAAATCATATTTTTCAAGTAATCGACCCTTGTTAGCGTATCCTGCGGGATGGGTCGATTACGGTCAACCGTACTTCGGTTAAAAAAACAAAATAAATGGAAAAAAAAGAGGACACTCGATTCTGCACGCGAATGAAATCGCAAGTAGACGCAATCAAGGGTAGCCGTAAAAAAAACGGAGCTCGCGTTTCTCCGACACTCGCGATCACCTTCGTGCAGCTTTAATGGCGTACCAAGTGTGTCTCGAGTCGTGCATTAATTTCACGACCTGAAATTGAACAGTCTGTGCAGCGTATATTTCTCCGGTTTCGAGCCGAGGCGATTTTTTCGTTGTATAACATAACGAGGGGTTATCCGAATCATCGACGCAATTTACTCGACACTTATCACAATTTCGCAGCCATTTCTATACCTTTGCACAGGTAAGACCAAAATGTTTAGGAATCTTTTTCACCTTCCGAATTGCATTTCGCATGTGGATATAGATTTATCAAATCCGTAGATTTAGATATTTACAATCGGAGATGTCCGAGTCGACATCGAAATCGAGCGTAGCATCCGCTTAAGGATGACGACGTTTATTCAGCCTTAGCTGAAATTTCAAATCGATTCAAAGTTCGCGACTTAATTAGATCGTTTCCCGTAAATGCTTTCAAATCGGTCACGTGACATCAAGCTTAAAACACCTTGAGCGCGGAGAAAAGCGCTCGCATGGCGTCCAAGCGCCAATTCGAAACAGTCATTTGCCTAACAAGACGTTATCCGTCCCTGTCTCCTCCTTCCATCTTCTCTCTCCGCTTCTTTCCCTCCGCAGACACCCGGAGAGCGGAAGGTGGGAAGCACGAGGCGCGAGAGATCGACGACTATCGCGCATTGTACGCAGCTTCCGGGACAATTTAGTTCAATCAGCATTAGAAGGGAAATCTCTGTCATCTAATTAAACGACTGTCCTTCTCGGACGTAAACTCCGCTTATCTCTGTACGAGAATCTCGTTTAATCTGCAGACTGCTGCACCGAGTTACGCAGATCGGAGCGCCCGTTTATGTACGGAGCGGATAGAATATCCACTCGCCCCCGTCTCATTTCCTGTCGGCGGGGGTTCCGCGGGTTCCGGGGTTCCCCGGGGGGGTTCCCCCAAAGGGGGGGGATCGACGCCTAATTATCCAACCTACTCCGCTTGTTTAGGGAGCGCGAGACTCCGTCTTTTCACCCGCTGCACGCTAAAAATTTGAATTTCTCGGCCACGTTGCACTGAGGTATAAAAATAACGACAACGACAACAACGGCAACAACGAGACCGAACAACGGAACTCGAAATCTAGGGTTGAAATCCTTCGCGTATTGCAATTAATTAATTTGCTCGCCGATCTGTTCGAGGTTTCGGCTTTATCTTCCGCCGTCGCGCGTCTCTATTAAGCAACCGATGATAGAGAGAGAAAAAGGGAGAGAGAAGCGCGTCTCTGACGGCGAAGATGGAAATATTAGCTGCCGCGTCATCTTCCCGAAGGAGAGACGCCTTCCATTACATCTGTACGTTATAGGTATACATGGAGCGGAACCGTCTCCGTCCCGAGTCTGAAATATTGAATGAAAGATTCGAGACAACATCGGGAGATAGAAACGAAATTAATCTCAATAGCGTGTGCCTCGCGTCATTTATCACTCTCCTCGTTTTGCGCCTGCAGGGAGAGAGAGCGGAATCTCCCTTTTCTCCTCTCCTCATCCCGCCCTTTCATTCCATTCCTCCCTCGAAACTACCGTCAGCCGACTGATGTATACAGAGAGTCCAGCTTTTACACTCTTCGTTGCAAAAACACGGGGATATTAACATTTTTTTTTTCCTCTCTCTCTCTCTCTTTTAATAACCGCTCTGAGGGGTGATTGAAAAGGTACTTCAAATTCAGCACGATATAGGTAAACTTGGACATTGTGCGCTGCAACAGATTCTCACTTTGTTCGGAACGATGAAGATACAGGAAAAATTTCGACGTGTCAAAACGATTAATCGTTTTTACAGTTCAGCGAATTTGTAGTCTCATGCGTCGGGTCACTTCAAGGATATGATTTGCGTGATAAGATTTCGAAAGATACATACTCATGGTGTTTCTCACTCGTGAACAATGCAGAGAATTCGACGAGTCTCTTCAAAGTCTTTCGAATGTCAGATGTTGAACTTTGGAGTGAAAAAAGATTGATGGTACCGCTGAGACGGACTCGTTGGCAGTCTATAGATATAGAAATCATTTCGTTTCATTGGGTTTCAACTTGAGCAAATTTATTTTTTAATTGTCACAAGTAATAATACGTAATATATGTGATTCCACTTTGAAGGCATCGTTTTTTATTATCAAAAAATAAATTTGCTCAAGTTTTAAATTGATTGAGTGAAATGATTTTATAGCGGTTGAAATTCTTTATAAAAAATAAAAAATCACAATATTTTGTCATTAGTCTAGTATTTTCGGAAAAAAAATGTTCCTACATGATTTCGACTTCAACCTTGAATAACTTTGGAAAGAGTTTAGTTGTCAGGAAATTATAGGAGACCTTTTTTTATAGCGCATTAAATTCTCTACAAAAATATATATCGGACATTCATATCCATTGCCTGGTTACTGAGCTACATAATTCAGAAATAACCAAAAAATTATTCTGTAACGTTGATCAAATAGAAAATGGAAAACTGCGTTCAGAAACCACTAAATATTAATACTACCGGCTTCAACTTCCAACAAATGTTAAACATGTGACTTTGAGAGAGAGAGAAAAAAAAAAGTCGATTTTTTGGGCTTGTCTGATACATATACACACATAATCGAGAATCGCGGAGAGCGATTGAGACGCGAATCGAGCTGCATAGGATTAAGGATCGTGAAAGGATAGGGGGATGATGCCATTCCGAAGCCGAGGATGAAAATTGGGCCAGACGTTTGTGTCGGCAAATCGAATTTCGTGTATGAAAACTGACTCCGGCGGATTGATCGTCATATACAGACCTGCAATATGCCGTGGAAAATTCTCGCCGAGTGAGAGAGAAATTCCCTGAAGGGATCCAGGGGTGGTGCCTGCCAATGGCAACGTTCATCTGTGATTAAGCGTTAGACTCGAAAACACTAACTACCCACTTACTCCTGCATATGGCGTAACGATACGGTTCTACGATTCCGGATGCAGTATGGCTTTGTATTAGCGACACGGAAAAATCTACTTCGCTGTAAACCGTTGCCGCAAATTCGCGTTGGCGTGTTTAAATTGGCGCATACCTCGCGCGTCCGTTTCCGCATATTCCCTCCCTCCCTCCCTCCCACCCTATCGCGACTCCCTTTGTTACTCCGAAATTACAACCATTGTTGTCATTATCTCGCGCTATGCGGACGATGCGTTTGATTTCCGAGGCCAAAACTCCCGCCTGCATATCGATGCAGCCGTTTGTCCCCGGTGCTGATATCGCACCGCCTCATACTCGATCAGCTTCGATCATCCCTCAAGAATGCCTAGCGAGTACAGTCGGGTGAAAAATGTGATTGAAAAAAGGATCCGAAATTGCTATCGTGGAATCTCGATCAGAAACGCTCCTGCGAGACGGATAGTGATTATTTAAACAATAATCTTCAACCGTGAAACGCCTTGTTATTAACAACATCGTAAACGAATCATACCGGAATATATAAATAGTCCATTAGTCCGATTCCGGTGCAAAAGAGCTAATTTTATTCGCAAATGAATCTTTTATACGAACAGACGTAGACAGATTTTTCTTTTCTCCATCTTGTCGGTTGGTGAGAAAATCAATCCGTTACGTACAATCGTTATAATTGATAGACGACCAACTCGTGATTCAGCAAAAAAACAAAAATGTATTATCGTTACCGATCTGAAATCTATTTCAAACAATCTGTGGATACACGATTCATTTACGATGTATACGTATGAAATTTGTAGATCTTCTTCAACGAGACTTCTTATAATTTTTTATTTTGCCACGTTTCAATCTCGAGAATTTTTCAACTTGACAAGTTGGCGAATGATATTTCGAAGTATCGACGAGTTCCCGCAGTTTCCCACAGTAGAATCCTAAATGCGATACGACGTTGCGGAAGTTTTGCCCCGGGTTTGAAGTAACTAATTTATTCGCATACATGTAACACGGTATGAGGGCCGCATACGAAGTGATAGGTACGTACGTACCTAATGAAACCCGTAACATATTAACACCGTCGTCCCGTAGCTGCAGCGGCAGCAAGAGAAGCAGAAGCAGCAGAAGCGGCAGCAACAGCAGCAGCAGCAGCAGCAGCGCCGCGACGCTCGACGTAATATTCAACTAATTACAAATTTAATAACCCTGCGACGTTCGTCGCTGGTTATTGCAACCTTGCGATGTCTCGGAGCGACTCGAACGCCGGGTAGGAGAGAGAGGGAGAGAGAGGGAGAGTGGGAGGGACATTGTATACGTGGATATAGACGCTAGATACCCGTCGCCCGTCTTAATCAACTCGAATTTCCAATTAAAATTTAATTATCACCAAAATTAAGTCGTTATGATATCTGGTGCTGGCTCGAAACGCGGGGGGAACGATGCCACTGATACATAATCTTCAACGAACACGAACCCTTTCGCCGACGGCAGATGAGCAGTTGCAGATATATTTTTGAACGCGTGCAGGTTGGAGTCTTTAAGGCTAACTGAGTCTCAACTCATGAAACAACGCTTTTGCGCCAATGGTTTTGAGCTCAGATGAAACAGCATCTCAATCTACATTCCGATAAAGACTGGAACAACACACGATGTAAAAAAAATCCGTCGCGGACTTTTATAGAATATTTTTTGGTATCAATCCAACACTGTTTCATGTCAATCTAACACTATTCGACGTTCAAGTTCTGAATCAACAGTGAAAATTGTTCTACAGTTTGGTCCACACCGTCAATTTTTTACAGTGCAAGTTGCAGAGTTGTCAGTTACAATTTGATCAAATTGTGCTACTGAAACGATCGAACGGGTTTCAGAATTCCTAGGCTTTCGAGAGCGCGAAAAAAGTTCAGTACAAAAGCTGAGACCGCGCGGCTTCTTCTTTTTCCGCGAAGCCAGAGCCGAGCTTTCGGAAGGGAATAGAGAAGGGCTCGGAAGCTCGCAAATAGGGACGACGGTACCTATTGCTCGACGGATAATATTTCTCTCTGGCTCTTTAAAAGCATTTTCTCATTAAAAAATTAAAGCATTATAAGCGGGGTGGAGGAAAGATGCCTCCGCGAAAACCGCGCCACATAAGAGGGGGAGTAGGACGAGTCGAGTCGAGTCGGCGGCGTTTAGCAAAGTGCTCCTCGCGGCTCCCAGATGCGCCCGATATTATATAGCGTAATGATATTAACTTTCTACTTAATGGACCGCGGTTCGATTCGAGGTGCGAAGCAGTGGTAAAAGAACTTCCCGATGCGTACCCTCGGGAGTAATTTGCTCGGAAAAAATGTTTAAGGCGTCGTTCAGCCGCCCACCCTGCATTCTATATGCAACACAGAGTGAGAGAACAATTTCATTTATTTATTCATCCCCTCGTTCCGGTCATTTCAAAATTAATTTCAATTTTTTCTTTATTCCTTTTTTTTTTCATCATCTGTGCATTCAAATTTAAGAGTGTCAACTTTAGCTTCTCGTTGGACCGGGAAAATCTTTCCGCTGAGAGCAGTCGGAAACGGAAAGTCTTTACGTGCGGACTGTTTCTTGAAGCGGCGCAATGAGATACGTTATTACGCGCGGTAAATGCCTCCGGGCTAAAGGCGCAAACGGTATAAAAAGTGAAATTAAAAGTTTCCCAGCTATGTTGAGAATCGTAAAAAATAATAATAAGAAAAGTATAATACACGAAACGCCTGGAAGGCGTATATATAACGCATTTTTAACGAGGAACATTGCCGCGAAGTTTGACAGCCTCCGTTTCGAGGATGTTCACCGTTACTACAGTTTTTATCCCGCAGTCTGAAATCGACTGGCTTCAGCTTCGTCCAACTTCCATTTCCGCCCTTGAAGCTGATCACTCTTTTCTCGCTGACCCGAGTTTCTTCTTCTTCTTGTTACAGACTGAGAGAGGAGAGAGGAGACGCGGAGCGGGCTCTGGCACTGGACCACAAACCCCGTGACCTCAGTTCCCACAACGGTGAGTGTACGAATTACCATTCGAGACGGCGGCAGCTTCGCGGGTGTTAACAAAAGCTCGATCCTGCAGTCTCATCCTAAGGTCAAGATCGGAAAGCGCGATAAATCCACGCTGGATTCGATTACCATCTGGATCTTAATTGAACCGGAGTAAAAATCGATTTCAATTACCTTTATTAGACTTGTAAAACGCGAGCCGCATACTTATTAGCAATCGTCACTTGGCCTTCCTCCACACCCATCCGTCACAGCTCGTGATTTAACTCTACAAATCTTTTCATCGGGATCATTCCGGTTCGTCAATTCAAAACACACGGTCTAGATATAATTCGAGTTTTTTCTTTTCACTGTTTTTCTTTTTTCTTCTTTTGCTTTCTCATCATGCGGACGAGGATCACGCGGTATTGTTTTTTCTTTCAATTTTCAGCGCAAGTAGTTACAGCCGATCGTTTAGCCCCGCGCAGAGATTAGGTTCGATATCGTGTTTCAGACCGTTCGAGTCGGGTCGCGATGACCGCCCGCAAGGGTTTTACTTTATTTATTTTTTTTTTCCCCAATTCCCCTTAATATTTTAATCTGTCTAGCCGCACGAACCCTTTATCTCCGGCGTTGGAAGGCCAAGATAAATTCATTCCGGGGCAAAGCTGGTGCGATTAAAGCATTTCACGGACGAGGCATGAGGCAGAAACTGGGGGGGTGGAAAGGGGGGGCTGACGGGCCAGCGGCGCAGACTTTATTGCAGCTACAAGTACGGATTCGTGTCCGCGTGCCGCGCCTTCGGGATCCGTTTGCGTTTTCGGGGGGTTAGGGGGACCCGAGTCCGTTTAGCGAGGAGGGAATCCCCCCGCGAAGGGCCGTCGATGCTCGGTCGAGTGGCTCATTCGCTGCCCAAACAGAATCCATCCACGTCAGGATTAAAATGCTAGGATATCAAATACGGACGCGGCCGACTCGGAAAGTGGATAGTTGGCTTGTTCCACTCTAAATGGGGATCCGCGAAGGCAAATAAAATCCATCAACTTGTCAGCCGGGTCCCTCATGCTGCAGCATTCGGGGAAACTCGACCGCCTTCATCCGGCGCCGCAGGAAAGCCCCGGACTCAACCCGTCTTCTTCTCGCTTTGTTTCAGGCTCCTCGAACGGACACAGTCCGGTCCTCAACTTGTCCAAAACCGCCGGCAGCGGCAGCGTCGGCGAACAATCCGGCAGCGAGGCCGGCGCCTCTCACCGTTCGCAGGACGACGAGGACGACGAGGACAACTTGTCCGACGATCTCGAGGACGATAACGTCAAGGACGAGGGTAAGTTCATCCCTCAATATTTACACCTTCCGGTCAGCTGGGAAAGCCCGTTCCTCGGTGACGAAAACAAGCGATCCTGCAGATCCAAAAAGTCGGCGCATCGATTCCGTGATTGACGATTCAGTTTACCGTCTGCTTCTCAGGTTGACCAACTCGCAAAATGTACAACAGGTTACGTTGGTAATGGCATTTCACTCGTTACTCTGCTCCTGTAGTCGATTTCAGGCTTATAGTAAAGAACGGCCCGAAAGATGAAACTACTCATCAGAGGCTTCGTATTTTAGGGCAAAAAAAGAAAAACACGCCCAGAAGTTCCAGCAGAACCCGTGACCCGGAGGTCTGATACTCTGAAAATCCGTAGGCATCTCGAGGTTATGTTGTACCGAGAATTTGAGATGTCCAAAATATGACGGGTCTGAAGTCGAGTCTGCTCATAACCTCAAAACGATTTCAAGTGTTGAAAGTTCGCGCCGGGGAAAAACCAGATACAGTTGGCCCACTGATCACTATACTAACTGGATGGCTGACTCCTGTGCTTGTAGAACCAGAGCTAGTCACATGGTTCTGTCACTTTAACCAATGACATACACAGCGAACCACGCGACTCGTTAGTTTCATTGAGGCTATTGAAGCGCTGGTGTCGATTTCGTCTGCTTCTAATCGATTCAGGCCGAGGACGCTAGTCAACCCACCCAGTTAGTACAGAGATCAGTGAGTTGGCCAGCCTGTCTAAACACGAGAAACTCTGCGCATGCGCACTTGGTAGCTCAATTTCTCGAGTACGTCACGTGGGACCAGCCGTCGATTGTTCTTCATCTTCGTCCGGCGAAGTGTCTTGGAGAGTATTAGTGCAGCGTGCAGACAGGGGGTGCCTAATTTACCCCTCACAAGGCAGAAGTCTGAGCCGAAGGGAACTGATTTCGTTGCATATATGCAAATGGAAAATAATTATATCGGTCCGAGTGTTGCGCTGCTGCGGTCTTCGAGGCTCGTGTACCTACGGCTTAGTGGTGGTGGGTCAGAGGTACCTCACCTCTCATCGATCATCGGGGGCCCCAGACGTTCTGGGATTCATTCACGTTCTTCGCTCGAAGAAACACGTCTGACATCCCGGTCCAGCGGTTGTCAAAATATTTCGAAATCGTTCGATTCCGATCCTCTCTCGGCCTCCGCGAAGCGACTTTCAACCCCCTGTGCGTCTCTTCTTCTACTCGCATTGTGATCATCGTGAAAAGTTTGGTCCGTTTCGCCTGCAACTTTGCGCCGAATAGTTGTCTCGGATTCTGGGGCGGTGGAATAAAACGATGTAAGAACCACTGAAGTCTCGCTTAGGTTCCGAGGGATTGTGAGATCATTAGAGGCAGATCTACGGTATATTTAGTTTCATTTTAATAACGAAAGATAAGGGACGCGGGATAGGGATCTCAACTTTTGAGCACGACAACTATCCTATCCTCTTCACGATTCGGCCTCACACCTCGACGCGTCCAAGCGTTATAATCGCATTGATTTCTAATCGATTCCTCGATTGTCGCTCATACGGGACGCGTTAATTGGAACGCGGTTCTGCCCAATTAAAGACGGATCAAAGTCGAGGCGAGTCTGCATGAACGATCCTCCTTTTTCACCTGAGGAACCGAAAGCAAATAAAAAATGACGAAAAAGAGGTATTAGAATCGTCTCAGTTTTTAAACATCGTCCAAATTTCATACACCGATCCCAGGATCTGAACACGGTTATTATACAACAACGAAAATAAGACAACATTCTTTCGCGCACCGGCTATACGTACCTCCAATAACCCTGAAAATAAAAGATTCTGGTTGCAGTTCCGTTTTAATGAGGTTTGTAACATATCGCCGCGTTCTCTTGAGAACAAGGGAACTGCTAACAGTGGGTGGGAGGAGGGAGACCATCCTTGTAACTTGCTGGACCAGCTCGTCTTCCGATAGAAAGTAGGTTGCAAATTCGATTCGTGAATTGAAGACCAGTCGAATCGCCTGAAATTGACGTAAATCACGTTGCAGCAAATTTCTCGAACCGTTGTTTTTTTCAAATCATTTTGATTCAGCCTTAAGCTAGTGCCGCGAAGAAGCCGATGACTAATTCTTGGGCCCGTTGTGTACGGGCGAAATGAACGACGACTCCTTGACCGGTATCCAGGTAGTGCTTGGTGTGCGGTTTCACCGTTACCGCTACGATATTATTTCGCGTGTAACATGGCTCGCTAAATATCAAGTTGTACCGATAAATCCCGCGGGTGGGTGGGTGGCTGGGTGGTTATTTGGTATACCGAAATGGGCCGTGTATGCTCAGCGTGGAAGCTGCGCGCGCGCCCCCGAACAAGGGGAAGCCTTGTGGGAGTGAACACGCGTTCGGAATGCAGTTCTGATTTAATGAGACGCACTGCAGTTTCTTAGAAATAATATCTCTCGCTATACCGCAGCACGACGATAATAATTTGCTCATTTACTGCGCGGGCGCCGCGGTGGACCATCGCGCATGCGCGGAAGCGTGAAGCGAGTCTGAGGCGCCGGCGCGCTGGACAAAGGGCGAAAATGACGAGTCCTTCGGCCGATAATTGTAATGGCTCGGTGTCACCGGTCCCTAAGTTGCCGACTGGCGCGTTATCGTCCCGGGTCGCGAATCCTGCGGGACCTCCGGGATCGGAATCGGTCTAAGTACCGCCCGTAACAAATGCGGCGCTGTAGGTGCTCGCTGATAATTAAAAGACGATACAATAAACCACCTATCATTGGCCATAAAGCTGCACCGGCGATCCGATGAAAGCCACTTAAACCGAGCCCCGCGCAAACGGATCTCCTCGCTGTCCACGTGCACGACTGACTTTATTCCTCTCTCTCTCTCTCTCTCTCTCTCTCTCTCTTGCTCTTTCTCTTTCTCTTTCTCTCTGTTCTTCCGTCTTGCCGCTCGGCGGGATTCTACACCGCGCGTGTGCTCGACCCGCAATATCATAACCGTTCGTAATACTGCATTTCTTGGGTTTCTTACGCTCTTGAGTCAGCCCCTCGGGCGATCCACGCATGGATCTCGAAGACTAACCTCGACCGTGTCACTCGTAATTTGTCTAATTGATCCAGCCTCAGTATCGACTTACATAGCCACGTGGGAATCTGTCCAATGTAATCTATGATCCCAGACGTAATTTCCATTAGAGTGATTATCTGAATATGACTTATTGACAAAAATTCCCCCCCTTGTATCGATATCGTTGTTCTTCGAGTTCATTATTTATTATCGTCAAGCTATGTAAAACCGTTAATACAAACTGTAATTAATCATTCGCAAAGCCTTGAAGATTTTTGAGCATTCTCTAAACAATAAATTCTCGCTCGCTATCCTGTGTCATGGATTTCTTTCCACGAACCGACTCGAAGCTGTATTTCAAATCTATAAATAATACAGTTGCCCAACCATATTGATCAAATTATAGTTGCTTCAAGATATCGTTATGTAAAAGGAGAGAAGATGTAAAAAAGGACCGGTTCTAATGGACAAATTATCAACGATTCCACTTACAGCAGCGTTAATAAAAATTGTGCTATAAACTAACGGTTACGATCAATTAAATAAAAATCAGGTGGCGCGTATTTCTGTACATCAATTTCTTTCTCCGATTCCGTGACGCGTATTAGTCTCGAGCTGGATGAGAAAATTGTTCGTTTCATCGACGAACATCCACTTAGTACTCCGGGAGCCGATGAATGAATAGCCATACATATAGATAGACGTCGAAATATCCCGGGAGGACATGTTAAACGAGCATGGTCCTGCCGAGGTACAAGATCGGGATGAGCATCGGGGGTTCGGAGGCGATGTTGCACACCGCGGTGAAAGTTAAATATTACCAGCGTTGGATTAATTCGAATTGAAATAACGTTAAATCAAATGTTCGCGGATAGGTAACAAGGGGGCGTCGCGACGTTACGGCGTCGAGACACGCACGAAAACCGGCATAACTTTTCTGTCTACCTAAATATAAAACTTTTGCTAAGTATACACCTTACCCACCTTGGGGGTATTTGGCCACGGATAAAATTTATCATCGACATTTACTGTGCGCTTTTGAATCCTCTGAGTGCAATAACAGATTACCGGAAACTCCTCGGAGACCCGTTGTTATAATTCCTGTGTAAGGGAGTCAAACAATGGCCGCAGAGTAGATGGGTACAATATCGAAGTTTCAGAAAATTTAAAATGTGCGACAAGTCGAAATGTAGAATCAAGTCGAAATGTGGAATGGTGAAAACGTGAGAAGTCAAAATATAGAATCGTGAGAATCAGTGGAGAGATGTGGAGAAATATCGTTATTCGGATAGAAATATATAGAAAGTTGAAATTTGGAATACCTTGTCCGAGTAAACGTAGAAATATACAAAAATGTATAAACACTGGCATTTACAGGTTTTGCGATGCTACAATTTACACTTTTTACATTTTGAATTTCACATTCTCCGACCTTCTGCATTTCGAAATCCTTTAATGAATTCTATTGTCAGAATGTCACTTCTAACTTCCTATTCGAATTTTGCTCATACATGATTTCGGATTGGAAGATCAACTGTAACCTTTGAACAAAGAAAGAGAGGTTATGTTATGATCGTTTCCCGCCTTTCAAGTGCGCCATATTTGCTGAGTTTACTGCGTCTTTCACTGACCCGATGAATCGCCGGTGCGTCTCAACACCTGTACAATGTAGCCTTTATTCATTTTCCAGATCTCTCGGACGTGCCGGAGAACCTCCCGCTGCCAGCGCCCGGCTCCGAAAGTCCGCAAGCTTTAAATTACTCCCAAATAGCCTCGGCGGCGGTGGCCGTGTCGCAGGGTGGGCAGGACCCCTCGGTTTCCAGCACCGAGACCCTCCTCAGGAACATCCAGGGCCTCCTCGAGGTCGCGGCGGACAACGCGCGGCGGCAGGAGCGCAAGGTCAACCACGAGAAAGGTCAGTGGCAGGGCTTTCTTAAGACCCTCGAGGGCGCTCTCCACAATTTCATTATATTTCAACTATCCCAAAACCACATTAGCAGGCGGCACTGAATATCGCCCGATCCGAGTTCCCGCTATTTTAATCGCCGATTCATTCTCCGGGATTCGGAAAGCTCTGTACCGCACATTCATGATTTATGGCTCCGATCCACTTCAATCCAATCCAATCCAATCCAGTCTCCGGACTTTGACCATTTTTTAACCTCTTCTAGCTACATTTCGAAACTGTTATTAAAATTTGTTAGCTATATCATACAGAGAATGTTTCCAGTCCTACGTTGCACAGAATATATTACCAGAAAATTGACGAGATATCGTGTGGAGTGCGAGATGGGATTTAGTAAATTTGGCGGCCGTAAGTCCCGGTCTTTTATTCCCGATTTACCGTTTTGATGATCACTCGTCTGTCGCGTTCCATCGACTCGACGACCACTTTAATGACGTCGGCACACGATCTGTAGATTCTATTGTGGTCACCACAATTAGTTAGACGTTATGCGTATCCGTCGATGATCGACAATTTTTTTTTGAATAACGTCTCTATGAGCTTTTGCTACAGTATTTCTCTGAAAAATTTCAGATATACGAATAAAAGATCTTGAGAGTACAATTATGAAAAATCGCATATCTCGTCAGATGTACTTTACGTGCACAGAGTATCTAAAGAATTGGATTCGAATTTTATTAGTACAACCTGAACGATTGCTAATGTATAATTGATTAGACAGTTTTTCCCTATGTTATATATCCAAGCAGTATAATGCGCATAGATAAAAAAATTTCACGACGAATCAAGAGGCAAGGGAGAATGAGCGAGAGCGAGAAGGAGAGCGAAAAATGGATAATAAATCAGTTAGGAAAGCATGAGACCCTGAACGAGAGTCGGTCATGACTCGATAGCTACATCGTAAAAAGTCAGTCAATTTTTCATATACCTATAATGGGCTGATCAGATAGGCAAATCGTAAAAAAGAGTATAGATATAGAGAATTTATTAAGTTAATTAATATAACCATAAGACTTAAATCTCGATGTGAAGCATCTGTCCATTTTATTGTTACCGACTATTGCGAAATCAACTTATCATGGCAGACGTAAATAACAAAAATTGGCAACAATAAAATGGCACTGCATATAAATGTTGCCATTTTAGTCATAAATTATTATTATCATTATTATTATCATTACTATTATTATCATTATTATTATTATTATTATTGTTAGTATTATTATTATTACCATATACATAGGTACATAAATTTTAAAGATTTTGAATTCATTAAGTATCAGTGTAACAGTTCTTATATAATAATTATCGTAATATTACAATAGACATACAGAGTGAGTTTGTTGAAGCGAGCCTTTCGGACTGACGGCCAAAGCCGCCGATCCTCAAGACTCAGAGTCACCTCAAGTGGCGCGAAAGGATCGCGTCAAGAGACCCTCACGGTATATAGAAAAACAAGCACATCTACACTATCATGATATACATACATATAAATTCGATGTCGATTCGTATACATATACATATACATATATATATATAAATATAAATATACAAATATAAATATGAGTTATGAGTTATGAAAATAATAAATGAATTATAAAGACGAGAAGTTCTGAATCGAGCTTAGTCTTTTGCTTGATCAATCACAGATACGTCGAGCGTTGTGGTATTTTTCATAATTATTATTCACGGCTATTTAAGACGCACTGCAACGATCTAAAATTCACTCACCGTATCTGCCATTGATCAGGCACAACTGAACTCGTGTATAAAAAAATTTGTCACTCATCATTTCAGTTGTAGGGTACGGTTGCTTTTAGTCGTACAGAGCAATGTTCCAGCGGTATAATTCCAATCTCCTTTTGGGATCAGACGGAATGTTGAATAATAAAAGAAAGTCGAAGATTTTGAATTGGTTCCAGGCGAGGTTTTCCAATGATGAAAATTCAATAATAACATGACAGAATGGAATTATAGCCGCGGTGGTGTGAGCTGGGAAGGGATCGAGGCGGATTGGTGATAGAACGAAGCATCGGGGCAGATAGTTTCGAAAGACGGGCGGTGCAGGTACGCTTAAGCCGTTCAAGCAGTGGCATCACGTGTCTCGAAAGACCCAATTTAATACTCGAACGAAGCGGCATCTCGTTTTACACCATATGGTTTTACATACGCGAGCGGCGGTGTCGAGTTACCCGGCGTTATGCCTTATTTCACCTCCTCGAACCTCGCGGTCTCTTCGTCTCTCCGTCTCGATCGCTGCAGCTTAGAAGACTTTAGAGGCTCTCATTTTCAGCCCACCTTGAGGGCGGCGTGACGTCGGTGCTTCTACACCCACCAACCCGAGCCAATTCACGCGGGATGACCGGGGGAATTATCGACATACGTTGTCCTCCGTTGTGCGAAGAGGTCTACCACCTACCACCTACCACCTACCACCTTTCGGCAAAAGGACGAAAGTCACCGAGAAGACGCGAACGAAGGCGAGAGGCGCGTCTCTCGTAACCCCTCGCTACATTTTATCCTCGCGTGCCGTCTCCGGTTTCACAAAATACACCCCGCGTCACTGTTTATCTCTTTTGCTCCGCGTTCCTGTGACCGTGGTTTATAAGGTACTCCTTGCGGACATCGTCGGTTCGGGATATCGGACGAAAGCTGTAAGTGACATTGAGAAACGTCGCGTGAACGGAACGGAGGAGCATTTGCAGATTTCAATATCTATTCTTACGTTGAAGGAGACTGCTAATCTGCACTTATCACAGTCGATACTCGGCAATGTCATTCTCAATTCAGCATCGATTTCGGGCTACACTGTACATTGTTTATATCTAATGCTCAGCCTACGTGTCATTCAAACTTCCGAATGATTGTACGGTAAAATTGAGTGAGAATTATTTTACACAGTCATTAATGTCGATAAAGAGAATTCTGAGATAAAAATATGGTATGAACTCTGATTTATCGTTTGACTTGCCCAAAATGTAACATTATTTATCATCTTCATGGTCCTGCTGACAGTTTCGACGACTTATTTCGACCTGAAACCAAGGTTTCAACTACTCAGCCATACATTAAATTTGTCTCAAGTCTATCGCGATACTTGAAATATTTAATCATTTTTTCAACTTCTCGCCAAGACTTAAAATTCTAGGATTAATTGGTGGAGCAGAAGCACGCTGGTGACTTCCTACTGTAACGGTAGTATTTTCACCCCGACACCAAGGCATAGTTAACGTAGTACGTGCGTGTAAGAAATATCGAATCACGACTTCGCCGTACGTACGGAGCTGGGAAATATAGGGGGTTGTTAATTCTTGACCCCCCTCGTCGCCGGTGTTTGGTTCCATTTTATTTTTTTCCTCCTCCTTTTCGAAGAATTTATTCAAGCAGACAATACGGGTGGGAGGCATGTGTAACTGCGTCCAGGTCGTCGCTGCCGATGGTGATGATGGTGGTGGTGATGGTGGTGGTGGTGCCGATGCCGGAGTTGCTACTATCTCCGATCTCGGAGATAGCGACGTATGGCGGTAGGTGGATATCGGCCGTGGGTGAGCCCGCACACACGCGTCTCTTGGCGATGAGAGAGGCGCCCCGAGGACCAGGGGGCCCCCGGAGGGAATTGAGTTGTAGCCGGGAGTGGAGGATCTTATGTAGATTCCTTGTAGATCGTGCGCCCGATTCGATCGCGATTGGCTACCCGGTACCGGGTTAATTAAAATTGTAGACTCGCCGCGACTCTCTCTCTCTCTCTCTCTCTCTCTCTCTCTTTCTCTCTCTATCTCTCTCTCTCTCCCTCTCTTTCTCCTCCTCTCTCTCTCTCTCTTTCTCTCTGTGCATTATACGTGTACAAACCTGCGTGTCTCTCTACCTCGCAACTTGCGAGTATCGCGATTTTTGGTCACCGCCTGCTCCGCGGAACCGGACCTTATACCCACTTGCCCGATCTCTGGGTTTATCAAATCATCGGTCCAACCACGTTCAGCTTATGGCCTAGCCGGAAAAGCTCCGGCTTTTCAAGCGACTAGGAGTCTGTCGCTGTGATTCTGCTTGGCGTGGTCATCACGAGGTTCGAGTCCTCTTTAATCACCGCTCGTATTGGACGATAGACCAAGATGTCGGGAGAAATACAAAACACAATTTTTTCTGTATAGAATCAGTGAGTAGAAAACATATTTGTGTATCAGTACACGTCGAGGTCATGGATTATACCCTTTCATTCAATATTCAAAGTAAATTATCGCTGAGACATTGTCGTCGCCGCAACTGAAAGGGGGCGGATATCGGAGTGATTTCGGTTCCCGGTTAGAGAAGACAAGGTCGCCGGGGGTCGGTAGTGAATTACCGGTATAAGAGAGGCAGGAAGCGGGAGAAGAGTTCCGTGATCTCGAGGCCGATCAGCAGACACGTGAGCGAGAGAATAACTTTTACAACCGGACCGGCGATGCGGCAGCATGGCAGCGTGCATCGGGATCCAGGATGCAGGACTTCGACTCTCTTATAGCTTATATTATACCTGCGTTCGGATACCGGTTTTTATTGTGTTTAATGTTTACTTTAATTAGTGCCGTATTGTCTTGGATTTAATTAAGACCGAAATTAGTTTATTAGCCGGGACACACCCTCGCCCGTTAATGCTTCTTGTGTATACCAATACGCAGCCGCAGACCAATATCGGAGGCACACATTCGTCTCGGTAAACGGCACTCGCGCAGTTGTAGGCGTGGGTTTGGCCTGCAGGTTTCTACTAGGCGCATCACAGGTACCTGTATCAACCTACAATAGACTCTGCAACACGCGCCGGATATGCTTCGCACCCATGGGTATTATATGGTGGCGCTTGGCAGTAAACCTTCTACACCTTCATCCCTCGCTTTCCCTGCAAAGTAACGTCAGACGGAAAAGCGAGCCGTCTCATCGATCCTTACGGTATTTGAAAAGACTTGGGCTGGTTGGCACACTATTCAAAGATAAATTTTTAGCGCATTACTGAAACTGTTGATACACAACACGCTGATTCAAAGCTGAGCATTTGCGCAATTACTCTCTTAATTTGAATCAGCGAAAATTCACTGACTCCCAGTTACAAGTATACCACTGGAAAAAAATCAGTGCACATACACTGACGATGCAGTAACTTTTCACTCACATTTCACTGATTGACAGCGTATATACACTGATTTTCTCCAGTGGTATACTTATGACTGACTTATGTTTAGAGAGCAGTGTCAATGTCGATTAACCCCAATCATAATGTAGCAATTAGATCCCTCACTTTTGTAGTGGTGGTGCGAACTCGTCCCATTGATACATTCTGTCTTTGAGGTTGGATCTTGTCAGTGGGTGCTTTAAAAAAAAAAACTAACCACGAAAAATCATGACTACACGACACATCTTTCGATTGCTCGTAACCCTCGTAACTCATTGTAACGAGTTATTGTTTTGGAGAGATGAATCCAATGCTTACTATTGAGCCGTGAATGTACTCTCGAGTATCAAAAACGAATAACATCGTGTTTCGTTTGCATCCTTTATTTGTAGACACTGGAATCATTCCGATAGATAGCTTCCGTTACTTTTAATGTCATCGCAAAAGGATCGCCGCCGGATGAAGACGGAAGTGAGAGACAAAGCAGAGGTGCCGACTAGCTCAGGTTTCAATGCCCGATACATGATTGTTCGCGAATCGAACATGGCCGAGTATAATAAAGCCTGTGTGAAGTATTAGTTCGTGTATGCGTACACGCCGAGCTATAACGTGTAGATATAAGGCCGCATCAATTATATCAGGTTGGTTCCCATTATTAGCTGCCTATAATTTATTACTTTCCATCTTAATAAGCATAATAGTTCCCATGCCATTCTGCATCACCGGGGCTCGTATAACCGCGACCGAGTAGGGTATTATTTGTGCGATGTGTGCGTGTGCGACCTCTGACCCAGAGACAATCGTTAAGGTAGCGCGTTGGGCGGTTGGACTCTGGCAACAACCGGCGGATATTTAATTACCTCCAACGAAACGGGGCGGCCGAGGGGGGCAAACAACGCTCTCGACAGAGGAAGAAACATTCGCCACGAATTCCGTATGCACGTGCATTATATCTTCCTCCCCCTCCGCCTCCCAACCTGTATGCGCATTTACGCCGTAACCCTAGCGTGAGTCCATCCAGGACGGGCCGGAGATAGAGTGAAAAGAAGTATAAAGACTCCTCGGGCCGAAAGAGAGACAGAGAGAGAGAGAGGGAGAAAGAAAGGGTCAGACAACAACGGTACCGCACGACTTTATAAAAAGATTCGAGAAATATCCTCCATTTTTTCGTCTCGATCGTTCTCTTTTATCGGATATGGATTTGGGAAATTGTTGAGAGAAAAGTGCAGCTTGCATCAAAAAAAAAAAAAAAATACGCCAACTCGCAGAGACGTGCTAAATGCGCTGCTCGTGCAGTGTGATTAAAACGGAAGAGTATCGTTCTTAATTAAGCTGATCCGCAACGTATTATACCTGTGTAGTATAATGTATAATGCAATGATTGATTATCCTTCTACAAAATTAAAATCGTTGGATCAAAGGAAATCGAACTAGAACCGTCTTTTAACCCTCAAGTCGAACGATTCGAGAATGTAAACCATTTTTCTTCTCATCGCTGAGTCTGAAGACTACAATCTCGAGAGTCGTTGGAAATTTGTACGTATAATGTATTTTTTCCGAACTAGAGGCAACAAGAACTTTTTTTTGAACCTCGATGAAATGTGAATGCTTGAGATAGAGCGGAACGATTAATCGTAATCAATAAAATCTTTGGAAATAACGAAACGTTAAACGACTGCATTCATGACGGCATTGAATTTCCTTCTACCGACGTGAAATCTGAGGCAGAAAATTGCTACTATACGAGCGTATAAATTGGAATACACAAAAATGAATGTATGTAATTGAAGTAAGACTAAGAATCGGACATGTGTATATGTATACGACAAGTGCAGATGGCGATGTTGATGTTAATAATCAGAGTTGAAATACCGAAGAAGCAATCCGCGCGGTTAACGCTATGCGGGGCATTATGGTATAGGGACTGGAGGCGTTTATTGGTCAGAATACAGAAACTGGTTGTACGGCGAGGCTGGTTGCCTTATTATTTTTGCCCTGCGCGCACTGGCAAGAAGTTAGCGAGTTGAGATCAGCTTAAGAGTTGGGCGAGGAGAAGGGAAGAGGGGAGAGGAGAGGATCAGGTATGTCGTCTCAAACGGGGGCCCTCAACGAGGCCAGAAGAGCGCATATACCTCGGTTCCCGTAAAATGAGTAAAAAGAAGAGGGCGCTGGGATAAAAAGGAGGAGAAAATCCGAAGACAATACGATGTTGCCGCGGCCGGCCGCTTGTCGGATACCACCTCGGACCCACGAGCAGGCTCCGGGAGGGCGGCCCGCCGATTGTCAATTAAAGAAACCTCGGGCCTTAGCATATAGCACCACTTAGAAGGCCCACGGCTCGAGCGAGGAGGCGAAAGGGTCGCGGGGAGAAGAAAATAAACGCAACTCAACGCAACGCGGCGCAGCGCGGCGCAACGCGCGCTTTGCACCCGCGCGGAATTTAAGAGTTTTAACGCGCTAGAGAGAACCGGAGAAGGAAGGGGCAGGAACCCCGAGAGGATAATAAATTATCCCTAACATGGGAACAACTAGTTGATTATTTACTTAACAATAAAAGAACTCGCCCCATGTAGCTTGCCAAGCTCGCTTCGCTGCACCAGCCACGGCGATGCGAGTACTCCCTCTCTTCTTTTAAATTGACAACGGAACCTCGCAAGGTGTCCTCCTCCGATGTTAACAACACTCTGCCGGATTCTAGAGTAGGTGGAAACCATTCTAACGCATTTTTTCCGCGTCTCTCAATGAAATTCAACCATCGTGATGAAGTCGATCCTTCTATTCTTGCTCCACCACTTCGAATTTTGAAGTTCGGACGGTAGATTCTAAATCAGTTATCCAAAAAACTCTCATAACCACTTTTGTCACATCAAAGTATCCTCGAATGTTTGTCATTTTGAGAAAACATGATAGAGTATCAATTAAAGAATACGATACAATCAGGGGTTGACTCCATCGTCTCATGAAAAAATACATTTCGAATGTTTTCATTCACTCTCATATCTCAGATTCAGACTGCGAATGAACCCGCAAGTTCACGCGTGGCTTGTGACTTCCGATCCCGAGCAATGTGAAACACGCCTCGCTTCGCTGGATCGGAGTTACCATCCCGTTCATCGGCAATGATCCGATCATCCGGGTTTCGGAATAGAAATTCTGATCGAAGCTTGTCTGTCGTGTCTGGCAAGCAACGGAAGTCGACGACGGAAGAGGCAGCCGAACACTCGGGTAAGTGGCGTCTGGTCTCCACCCCAGCATCTCATTTTACCTGCAGAAAACTGGAAGGTGGGTCTGTTTTTCACTTGACTGGGCCTGATTCTTCTTCTTGACCTTTCGTCTCATTCATGGGTTTGGAAAAGGGCACCTGCATCTGATCCGAAGCCATTTCTCCTGGGCATCTTCTACGTTCCATGTTACGGTGCCTAAACTGGTCGACTTGTTTTGCTGTCCTTTTTCCTAGCTGACGAATGATGGTCGCGTCAGCTTTCGACTTTTTACTTGATCGTTCTTTGTGACAGTCGATGCTCCTCGCCTCGGCCTGCTGCAACAGATCGGGCCTCGGTGACCGTAAATTCATCAGCCGAAGGAATAAAGTGGTTGGTTATGTGCGATTCCGGCTGAAAGCCACGCAGCTCGAAAAGTTGCACTGTAACAAAATCCTCGTTTCTTGTGGTAATAAAAGGCATCGTTAACCACGACACGAACTACAAGTTGCTCTTGTGCATATAATTCCTCGTTCTCTCGTAACCCTCTTTTTAACTGTCTGTAAATAACTCCTTTTATTTACCCCTTTTTGATCCTGGTGAGCTGCATAATTAAACGGTAGTTAAAACTCTCCTGTTTGCCAGCCTCGGTTATGCATGCACGGTGCTTCTCTTTTATATTAATCAACGCGCACTTTTGCTGAAGGCCGCACGCCACAGAGAACGCGAGGTTCCGATGAACTTTGTTTGTGGACTCTGGCTATAACAGTTTCTTCGAAATCGCAGTAAAACGGTTGCAAGTCACGATTAGGAATCGACAGATGAAAAAATTCAGCGATCACTTGGTCTTGAATTCCAGTATTGCAATACCAATCACCCGCGAAAAGAGCCTTCTGGAAGAAGACGAGAGAAAAGAAGCACGAGGAGTTTGATGATGGAAACAAAAGTGTGCGAGTGAAACTTCCGAATCGGCATCTACTAGTCCATAAAGATCATATCGGTGGGCTGGCAGTTGGGCGTCCTGCGGGTCGTTGTTGAGCGCGCGTTGACGTCTTGTTACAATACCAGGTGGATATTTACGATCTAAAAATAAACAAGAAGGTCTGTTCACCACGTCTGCAGTCGTTAGGCGACTGAAATAAGGGGATCTGCTAGTGTGGGTGATGATATTCCTGTCTACCCGGCGCGCGCTCTTGTATCACGATCGTTTCCTTCGAAGCATACCCCGAACAGCCGAAAACCATTTCACGAAATCCGCTGTAGTTCCCAAGTAGCGCACATAACAATTATGTTCCTACAAATGACACGCAGATTTATCGATATACGGAAGGAGTCGATGCCTGTTCTGAGACACGCATGAACTCGGGTGTAACTACTGTCACGGTCCCAGGGACAGCCAGTAATATCGCTGATCGAGATCGAGTGACTCGAGTAGACCGCAGCTGCTGGCTACCTGCAACTAGCAAAGCGAGTGCCATGCTGTGGGGAAAATTGCAGCGTAGAAGTTAACGGTAATATTTGCATTTCCGGTGTCGGCTCGTGTTAATACGACCCGTAAGTGGCCGGGACATGCGATTCGAAGGACGTCTGGTTACTGCGGATGCGAGAGTAAAAGGACTCGGGCGACGCGGAATTTTCGACGTTTCGAAATCGGCCGATTCTCCGTCCCCGCGTCTCGCGAAATCAATAGCTCGCACCTCGTAATTCTGGGATCGTAAGCGGGCGGCCGCCATAACTCGACAGATTACCACCGGCGGAAAGGACCTGCCGAGGCTATCGGCAGAACCAGAAAATGCTTTCGGCCGTATCGCGACGCGGTCCGAGGCGAAGAGCCGAAGGTTAGCCTTTCAGGAGATAGATATTACCAATATACCACTCGGCGATCGGTAGGTACGGCATGCGAGTATCGGGATTACTAGGTGTCTACACGCGCGTCCGTTCAGCCTATAATTCCGGTTTGACAGACGCTTTTAGTCCGGCTCTAGCTACACCGATGCAGTACACCGCTCCTCTTTTTGCCTCGACTCACACGGGCCGCCGCTGTAGTCGCGCTAATATAACTATTTACTCAGTGTTAACACCTCCCCGTATAATAGACCCTGTTTAATATTTGATCGGCTAATGCTTTGATCGAAATCGAGCCTTGTCCCGGGTGTGTAGGACCATATGCCGTCCACCGTCCTCGACGACGCTATCTTTCGCACACGCGTGCATGTTCCTGCATGCTCGTTCGTGTTTTCGGAACCGCTAACAAGCCAACGGAGCCGGATTACCGGGACAAAAATCAGGAACCAAGACGTGCGCCCGTGTTAATTGAACGTGAAAACATTGGTCGAGCCGTCGCTAAGCTCGAACAACCGTCAAGCTATCCGACTTGACGTTCGAGGTAGCGAACTTCGCGGAGTGCGAAATTCCGAAAGACGCAACGAACAGTCCGGCCTAAGTCGGGCGTCTATCTGTTCCGAGGATCGCTTTTAACCGATAAGGTAATTAAGAGTGCAGTAAAACGCGTGCTGTCCCAGCGCCGGCGCTGAACCGAGGGACCATCTGCTGTCCATTTGAGCAACGTACGACAAATATGTACCTACATATCTGTATCACTCGACTGACCACTTACAGCCGACTCTGGGGACGCGGTGAGCCGGGCTGAAAACCACCTGTATCTCTTTAAACGTCAAAGTGTACCTGCTGATAAGCCGGCACATTCTCGTGTTAACAAATGGATTTGTCTATATTACTTATGCACATACGTGAACAGCGGGTACAGTTCAAAGTGGCTGCATATCTGGACAAACGTCGGAACCGCGTGCGATAAAAGTGTTGATCACTTCCAGCTCTGCGGATTACGGTTTTATTGTTAGACCCGAATCAGGAGTGACGTCTGGATGAATGACTAATCGATCACCGTTTTCTCTGAATTCCGGAACGCGAGTATCTACCCAAAAAAATTCGATGGGAACGGCGATCGTGATCGAATGAAACTTGAGAAGCCTATGGGTGTTTTTTGAGTTAGTGTAAAGCTGAAAACTTCTGGGTTTTATTGACGTTCGGTTGCGGTTCTGCTGCGGAAAACGCGGCCTGCCGCAGGGAACTGGAGAAATGGTCGAGTTACATCGAAAGCCGCTATTCGTTGTAGCGTAATCCTATTTTCGTTAATGGTTAATGGGAGGCAAAGTGGCCAGCAGCCGGAACACCGGCTAAGTCCGTCTTAAACCCGGACCGAACCCTTGTAGACTATTCTATTCTAGGCCAGGATTATAATCTGCATCGGATAACTATTGGCTTCTACGAGTCGCGTCAACGTCCAAACTTGGGAACATGTTTCCGTCCCTTGGCCCTCCGGCAGAGCCGTGCAAGAAACGGTGGCCCCTCGCGCACCGTGAAAACGGGGAAAATTTTGCAGCATCGAAAACTGCGGCTAAGGCGTTTCACCGAACTGCACAACCGGAGTCTGTCCCTGGGATCTCGCGATCTGGCCCTCGCGTAATGACAATTATATTTCGACCGGAAGGGGAGGGCCCACCCTTCAAGAGAAAACGTTTAATTACTATTCAACTATAATATGCAAGGGTAGAAACAATAATATTCTACAACCCTTCGCGAATGCCCCTACCGTCTAGGCAAACACTGCAACATTAGGATTAGCTGGGATTAGGATTTCGGATTTATGAAATTCAAATCTAGCCACGGGAAGCGGGAGAGCTGAGCTTGAGAATGAGGATCGATTGATCTCAATTCGCGGTCAGCTTTGATCAAAATTCGTCGATGCAAACTAGCTGCACTCGCGTCAAGTTCACAAGTACGAAACGAACGACGCCTCGCCCCTTACGCTCCTCCCGTGTCGTTGTAAATTATAAAATAATCCCCCGGTTAATTCCTATCCATAGTTTATTACCGCACTTAATCCATCAGTTAAATTAAATTCATAAATACCTAGCTAGAGCTCCGAGATGTTTCCCCCCTTCTCTATCTCTCGTTCTCTCTCTCTCTCTCTCTCTCTCTCTCCCTCTTTCTCTTTGCCTCATTGGAAATACACTTCCACTCAACTCTGCTCTGCTCTGCAAGAGGCGTTCCACGGTACCAGGCAGCTGGAAAGTTAGACTCCAGGACGGTAATTGCCTCCCCTTGATTGAATTATATTAACGTTCGCATTATTAATACCTACCCAGTTATTTATATTCCAAATCTGAATGGCCATTGACGATGGCTGTGGCTCGATCAGGGTCGGGAATAATTTCCGTTAAATTCATTTCACATTTCTTTTAACTCCCCATGCTTTTCCGGCCGCGACAGACACGTTTTCTAACTTGATTTCACGTCTCCCATTGTGTAAGAAAATTAACATATTATTTCAGAAAAGCCTTCAACGCGTGCCTAATATTTATCCAGCGAATGTCTTTTCCGCTCCCGCGATATTCGAAACACGGAAACCACATTATACCGGCGGAGCGATTGCCGATCTATGCCGCCCCTTGTAGGTACATCCGCCTTATTTATACACGTTCCCGGGCTTCTCGATGTGTGCGCGAAAATGTACACCACGCACATCTACACGGGCGATATTTACTCCTGTATAGGCGAATAGCCGCGGGCGGTTCGCCTTGTTGTTTCTGAGGGTGGGCCTCCGGGCATGCGAATATCTTAGCACGTGGCCTCGACTTGACTCTGGGCTAAGGACGGCGGTGCAACAGTCGCTAATCAATAATCATGCCCTTCCAATCCACTCGCCTCGCGAATTCGCAGCCGCGTTTTCTCGGCTGGAAAATTCTCATCGGCCAACCGTTATAACCTTCCTCCGTCCCTCACTCCCGCCCGACCCGCATCGTGCACGAAAGAGGAGAATTTTTCACCTGCGGTGGAATTCACCGCGTTTTCAACATCTAATGAGAATCCCCTGACGCGTTATTCAAAGTTTACGACCTGAGACCGAGTCTAATTGAAATAAGAATGATATAGAGTTTGCGAAAGAGCCTGAATTAGGGGGACGCGGCGATGCCTCACTTAAGAATCGGATCCCCCATGTACCAGCCACGGTGGGAAAGTGACTATGTGCTTTCGCAGCATCACACACTTCTTCGCATATTAATCCCTGCAACTTTAATGCTCACGACCCCGCAGGCTAATTTCAATACGCACATTTTCCCGCATAATTGATTTACGATTCTTCTTCTTATCCTCATTTTTCTTCTTCTTCTTCTTCTTCTTCTTCTTCTCGTTATCCTCCCCTCTCTTGAAACCTTGATGTATTTTTCGACCGCCGAAAATTATCTCAAGGTAGTAAATATGGTGGCTGCACGCGCATTTGCGGGAGTGCATTTTAAATGATAACTCTCGGGAATCGGTCAAGGGGCGGAATGACGAGGGTACGTACATTAAGAAATGTCTAAAAGGTCGTCTGAAGCCCTCGGCGAAGGTGTGGAAATAAAAATTCACGGGTCGTTGAACAAGGTCGTATCCCAATTCCAATCGAGTGAAGAAGGTGGCGCAGATCGGCAGGCAGAGAGGCGGAAGGCAGAATGTGGAACTGGTAAGCCGATAGAGTTTTAAATTCTACGGCTCTAAATCAAGACGCCTAATTCGGTTTGCGAGAAGGGACGAAGGCTCGCCCTTTTTCCCCCCTCCGTTCGATTACGTTTTGGTGCAACGATCCGTCGCCGCCAAGGCTATAATTCGGTCAATTTAGTACATGGCAGTCGATAAAATGACGATTATGGCCTCGTCGCGTGAAACTCGCTCGGGGTTCTTTGAATACGGAGAAAAAACAGTCCAGCATCGAAACCCGCCTCTTATATCCCAAGAAGGATCGCGGGTAACCTCGAAGATGGGACGAGGGATGAACGAGGGGAGGAAGGAAGGAAGGAAGGAAGAAAGGGAGCTCGAGGTAAATTGGAGCCTTGGTGGTTGTGTCCGGTAATTTTGGCCGGCCGCCCGGACGTCGACCGGCTTTATTCCGCAAGTTGCATGGCGGCTCGATCGAAGAGATTCAATTTGAAACGCCGTGCAACGTTGTTAAGAAATCGCTGCGAAAACCCTCGGTTACTGCAAAATTAAACGCGTTCACCAGCCGTTATGCCCACTTTAACCTCGTTATCGATCATCGTCCAGAGTCCCTCCTACCCTCACGCCTCGTTAGACTGCATCCGAGAGGAGACGCCGTTGATTAATTTATTAGACAGAGCCTGATCCTGGCCGTGGATTTTCCTACCAGCGTCCCTTCGCCAGGTGAAGTGACCCTTCCACTTCGGAACTCGACCTGCACTCTACCTACCGGGGAATAATTCAGTCCGAGGAAGATCGGGTCCAAGATGGGAAAGGATCGCAGCAGTTAGCACCGGCTGAGGTCAGGTTAATTTGGCAATAACAGTCCTCAATTTCATCGCCGGAGAAATGAAGAGCCGGAGACCCGCAGGACGAGAGATGAGAATAGGAATATCGCACGGTCGACTGGCTCCGTGATTAAATCCAACGGTTCGCGAGCACGGATCATCGCGGAGCGACCAGCCAGTTCGGGGAACCGGAGCAACCAGGGCGGGCATAGTTACCTCTAATAGAATTATATTAAGAAGCGAAGCAGAAGCCGCGCTGCACCCAGCACTTCTCTCTCGCTCCCTCTCCTCAAATCGAGCAATGTATCCCACCGCCTCGACTACCCTTCTCGCTGTACTCGTCCCTTGGCGAGCACTCTCGAATGTTCGGATTCACCATCAGCCAGTGTCCCACCGCCATGCTATCCCCCCTAAAGACGATCCACCGCCCCCTGCTTGGCTTGGTGGAAGTCGCTGGGTCCCCGGAGAGCCACTGGGAACCAGATTAGGCATTTCGAATCTCGGAAGATGAGGGTTCCTCGCAAAAGTCCGAAACAATCGGGAGAGAGACGCTATTAGTCGCGTCAAATTGGGCTATTCTAGACTGCGGAGTGTGGTGCGAAGGAATTGGGACCGTTGGAATGACGATGAATTTACTGATAAAAAGACAACTATTCATAATGTACTTTTGTCACGTTTCAGCCGAACTTAGGATGGACGTACTCAGGGAGAAGGAGGTTAAAGACAGCTTGGAAAGGCAGCTACAAGATGAACAGAAGATCCGTGGTGAGTGTGAATTGTAGTTTAGGCAGAACGTTGTACCGATTTCTCAAAACTTCAGACCGTCAAAACTCCGAACGTCATTAACATTCACGTTTGTGGTAAACTCTTCACGGCACATGTGCACGTTGGTAATATTCGGAGTTTTGATAATTCGGAACGTTGACCCAAGCCCAAGATAACCACAACATTATTTGCTTATTTACACTCCGCAACAATCTGTGCATCGAGCATGACCGCGGGATGGCTTCTCGGCACGAGAGGGTTAATTTGGTAACGAACCATGAAGCCGTACATTTTAAACTAGCTGCGCACATCAAGTCTGCCGGCTTAAAGGCCCTCGTATCCTGTTGCCTGACGCTCAAGTCTCTCTTCGTGGATGTTGGCTCCGGTGGGATGAAGCGGGATCAGGAGACGGCAAATTCAGGCTCCGCGATCGCTCAACTAACTTTGTATCAGATGCCACTTCGGAGTATCGACATAGCTGCGCAGTAGATGCATCAGTCTTAGCCTCCTACATGCCTCGCGGACTCGATGCGATCAACTCGTAGACCAAAAGGATTCTGATTAAAATTGGAAATCGAGATCGCGATACGCTGCAAATGTGCGTCTAAGAACACGCCGTGTTTCGAGACGCGTCAAGGGTGCGTGGTGAAATATGGGGGTGGACAATGCGTGTCAGATAGGTTGGTACCAGCTTCCCCGGTCGTCGATTCTCTGTTCTCGTCTTCGCCGTCGAGTTCGCGTTACTCGAGTTCGAAACCGGACGAGCGAAGTACACGCGTTCAAAGATTGATGACGCGGCTTTTTCCTCCAGGACGATTTTTCACCCCAAGATTCTTCCTTTTCATTTTTCACGTCTTCTCTCTCTCTTCATCCGGTTCGCGGGATTACAAAAGCCGTTCAAATTCACATCGATTTGAAAAACTTTTCCCGACCATATTGACGTTTCTCTCGCTACTTCCTATTATTTATTATTTTTTTCTTGTCGAACCTTCGAGCGTGCATCAGCACCGAGACCCTTAATGTCACACTCGCAAGCTATAGCTGCGTACAGACTCTGTGCCTAATATAATATCCTAAAATTGTATTTAAAATGTGACATCGGTCTGACAAGCGAACAATAAAAGGTTTATAAATATGTAAAGTCGAAGATAAGGAAATCCACGGGGTGAAATCCCGCACCACCACCGCCACCCGCCTTTATTAAAAGACCATTTCAACGAGCCCCGATAATCAATAAATTCAACCCCGACTCCGCCCTTCTAACATCGCAAAGCGGCAGCTCGCAGTTGCACATACACCTTCTATTCCTGCACGCGGAAAATTCTACCAATTTCGACAAGCGCGCAGCGCATTGCCTTGGCCTTTGTTTATCCTTCGCGAAAGCTGAACTGCAGTCGATGGAATCGAGGAAATCGCGGGAATCGAGGGAATCGACTGCCTCGCCTCGGTTCTGCACCCTCGCGGTAACGCGAGCCTGGGACAACACCGGTCCATTAGTCAACCAGCTCGGTGTCAATACATGAATATGACAGGCCAGTCACTGAACCCAACCCTAGGTCTCACGATGTCGAGTAAATAGAGGAAACCGTCCGATCCTGCACGTGCTGGACTCACGAACGAGACACACGTCCTTGCAAGTCGCGCTCCTGCCTACAGGACTCGCTGACATTCGGACATTCGCCTAAGAATATCAGCAGCGCGGAGGAACCTTACCAAGATTCCTTCTCCCGTGCGCCAACAACCTTGTTCGCAGTCGGCGTCGTATCGTCTTCACAGTTGAATGATCGAGGTCCTGAACCGCGCGTGAATAACACGCGCATCAAGCACAAGACTCGGTGGAAGGTGAGACGTGGTGGGGTGGTCTCTGAGAATTTTGAAGACAGGAAAAGAAACCACCCTTGTTAGTAACGTCGTTAGTTTCGCGGGGTGAGGAGGGGCGGCGAGAGGAGGGGAGGAAGAGGCGGGTGACACGGTGTCTCTTACAAGACAGTCATTAGTCGAATGAGAGGAGATATTTTCAAGAGTGTGGGTAAATATCCGTGCGACTCGTTCATCAATCATCTGCAACTTCCAGACGACGTGGACACACATACAAGTAAAACCGGAAGATGCACATCTTTTTCTTTCTCCATGTGTGTGTCATTTGTACGTTGTACAGGCACGTACTCGTATTAAGATACGTAGACGGACGACCGAACGAAAGGCGGGAACACATGAACGCCTGCTCCAGAGCACCAAGTTACTAATATCACCTTACGAAGGCTGCTCCTTAAAACGACGGGATCAGAACCTTCGATTCCACGTGTACGACACGCAGCTTTCATGGAAATTAGATCGCCGCTTGTATATCGTCAAACACGGGTGTATGCGTACGATTTTAATTAGCGATATATTTTGATGACGGTGCTTGTTTTCTCGGTTGCCTTGGTATGGTATTAACCTCAAATTCCATCAATTCAAGTGTCCAAATCTGAGACGTACCTCAACATTGACTAGTGGTAGGAACTCCATGGGATTGTCCACAGCAAATCCAAAGTCTGGGGTATGGAACGAGTTTCACAGTCTCTGTAACCTCTTCAAGAGTCAAACATGAGGGATGGAATGGCTGAGAGAGCAAGGAAGGGGGATATTAGCCTACTTAATAAGCTGCTTGGCATTTCGATAAAGGTTGAAAGTCGCTGGGGTGTACGCATGGGGCGAAAGGGGGATTTATTGTGTCTTGTGCTAGGTAAAGCCGCGTTTCGTCTTCCGTATACCGATGCAGAACAATATAAGGCGACCTTTATCACCCAGACGTACAAGCTTTTACTGCCAAGGGGTTCTCAGGCGACATCCAGCTGACAACGATTGCCTGTTCGGGGTATCGATCAGACTGTCCGTAGCGGAAATTGTCTGACATTACCTTCTGCATCTCCGGTGTGTGCAGCCGTGATGTGCATAGGAGTATCAGTGAGACGGTATTGATTGAAACTCGGCACATAACTGTGGATTACAAAGACGATCAGGGGGCGAAGGGGATTAACGTTCGATACGCGATGTTGATGAGGTTTACGACTCGAAGAACGGGTCGGAACGTATTCCATATACCGTTTTCCTCTCGTAATTGAGTAAATGTTTAAGGTCTAAAAACGAGCGTAAAAATATACATCTTACGAAACGTACCCCGCGTGTATACATATATGATAATACGGGTACGCGGAACTCGCGCAGGAAGGAATTAGTGTTTTCACGGTTTCGGTTATGCAGTCTCGCATACTTCCGCGTTTCTTTTTTCAATCTATATAAACGAAAAAGTTCGTTTACGTAGCGTTCTTACAGCTGGCAGTCAAATTATGACCTAAAGCAAGCCGAAAATTACACCCGAAGACGGATATTGACGGAGCACAACGCAGCCGAAAAAAAAAAAAACGAGTTAACGGAAGAAAGGAGAGACAAACTTATGATTGCGGAATCGTAACACAGCTTAGCAAATCAGAACTGGATACGATTGTCACCTTTCAACCATCAGACAGCACTGATATTTCTTCTCATCGGCAATATTACGGGTGATGGAAAAATCCGGCAGAACGAACGAGGCGACGTGAATCTTCGCAGGTGGCGGAAACGCAGAAAAACGGCTCTGCGATGAAGGTTAAGGCACGAAAAACGATGACTTGCGGTAGCGAACGAGCGACGCTGACGTCTTGATTCGAAGCTTGGTTCTTACGTCGAAAATCCTTCAGGGGGGAAACCGGGGGGCGTGGCTGTGTTCTCGATGGGATTTGTTTAAGGCTGGTATAACCCCGCAAGAAAAGTAAACAATTTTTTGGCCATTTGACGTCAGGCGGGCCTCTTCGACCTCTTTAAACGGATTGGAAAATTTTTATCCGTGTTTGCAGACTCCTCGGCGACGACGCGACGTTGGTATTTATCATCTCGCACTGACTCAAAAGATAATATTAATATTATAAACCCGGCAACAACGTACCTTCGATATCATAATAAATAGGCAAACTTTGAAACCGACCTCGGAGTTTCCCGCTCACCCGAGCAACGCCCTCCAGTCTCTCGCCACCTCTGGCCACGATCCAAAACCGGATGTTCTGGCCGCCCGCCTCTGTCTATAAGGGAAAAAATTTCACTCCTACAAGTACTGAGGCCAGCTGCTGGTACGTGTATTGGGTGTAGGTGCCGTTTCACTCCTGGAACGAATCTTGGAAGTTATTGATAAGCGCCGAACCGACGCTCACAAATCCATCGACACCGTCCATGGCCATGATCTGGTAGACAGTATAACTTTGTATGGATTCTGCACGTTTTTGGAAAAATCGTAGTGCCTGATGAGCTGTCAGAGCTGCAGATGCAAAACGTCGGTACGTCGGAAGTCGTCGATTTTGAGAGCCGCAGAGAACTGGTCGAGTGGCTAGAAGCCGGGAGATGCGACCGGGGTTGCGGAAAGAGATTTATACGACCCTCCCCCGAAGCGGGTTCGCTCGCGAATTAGCCAAGCTGTGACGCCAGGATCGAGTGTCGGAGTAATTGGGCCTCGGGGGACCTGCGGCGCCCGCTTTTCCCCTCGCCCTCAACCTGCGTCGCCATTTCCCGAACCTGGACGTGACGCGCACGCCGAGCATCATCGGGCCGTGATTATTAATCCCGCATAGAAAGAGTTCAGAAAATGTTACAAAATTTCGGAAACAGGTAAAGATAGAATCATCTTGGGTCATCTTAGCGTCAGGACAGTTGAAAACTGCAGATGACTTCTTAGGTTAGAGGCTGCACCGTTTGTACCGTTGGCTGGCAAATTGATCCTGACAATATAGCCTGCCGCCAAGATCGATTCGTCTTCTAGCTGAAAATGGAAAGGTACAACTTATTTGCACAGTGTTTTTCAAATACATCGAGTTCAATCGGAACGAATTTCAGTGCTCTAAATAATACAAGATTTAAAGTTTTGATCAAGAATGAATCTCAGTTGGCAAAGTTTGTTGGAATACAACAGAAGAAAGCGAGTACTTAGCTGCGCGTTGAAGACAAAAAAACCCAGTTCTTCTGTCTTTTGAACACAAAAATTATTGTTTCAATTTCGGTCAAAGAAGGGAGGGGGATTAACTTCGGCTTTGTCGCCTTTTTCCCAGATATATATATATAATACACGTTTTACGTGGTTAGGACCGGGCGGCGGAGCCCGACGATTACACTTTATCGATGTACAGAGTGTATTCCTCAATTTCCAATGAGTCGGAATAGGAAATAAACGCCGTTGAAGCATGTCGACAAAGGGGATGCCGATGTAACGCCGAGCATGCCGCGCGGCGCTTCGGCTTCGGCCGAGTATGAACCTCCTAATGTTCACACGCCACGGTCAGCGGCGTGACTTTGTTTCGCAGCCCAACGGAAGGGTTCAATGAATCAGAATACGGCACGTAGGTACCCACCTACGCCCGTTCGCCTATCCTGCAGCGGTCTGTCGTCGCCGCGCCTACCTTCGCACCTACAAAGCGAGCGTGTTTACAAAGGCCTTCTTCCGCGAATTTGCATTGGGAGGTGGGGGTGTCCAGTCCTCTCGCGCCTCCGAGCTTCGCCACCGTTTCGTGCCAGCCTGCCGACAGCTTACTTCAAAGCGTCGCGACGCCGCCCCCCCGTCTCCACCGCTGAGTCTTGTTACCTCGACGAAACCCTCTCTCGAAGGGTTGTCAACCCGGCACATCCGCCACCCTCTGGCTCTGTGCTCCACGATGAGCATCCTTTTTGCAGAGATGTCACTGCGATGTCTGGGATTGCGTATAATCGAGCTTCGGAAGAACGCATGACTGTAATGCTGCGAAGTCTGCAGTGGTGACTTTAACCGAGCTGATCGAGGGATCTGAAAACGGGAACTTGTCTCGGCACATGTTGCAACGGGAATGAAAATAAGCTCATTGGAACCGATCAGTTCGTTGATCGACCAGTAGTACACTGCCACATATCAGGTAAAGTTTCGTAATTCAATTAGTTCTTGCACATTTCAAAATAAATACTGAAAATCTGCACGTCGTTCTTGGAATCTGATATTACGAAAGAGGAGAAAATCATTCCCTGCAAGCTTCGGGAGGCGTCCAATCTTGGAACCCTATAAAACGTTTTCTTAGCTCAAAAGTCCAATGCAATTGAAGAATTCGCGGTTTTAAATGACAGCTTTTCAACTATATTTTGCAAAGAAAAATTAATAAGACTAATGCATCGTGTAAGCTATCATATCCATGATCACTTTGAGTATAATAAAATGAGGGCTACGTTTGTAGATGAACGAAGTATTCGAAAATAAATGATCGATTCCCGGCGAATCATTATTATCCAGGCTATCATTTTGAAGCTGAAATTTCACCTTTTCTCGCTTTATCGATGGCTGCATTTTCCCTGTATTCAAAAAACGACGCGTCCAACTGTAAACACTTTGCTGCGTCTCGTACATTCCGGTCTGTTCAATACGAAAGTGTTGGTTCAAAGTTCACTGAATTTTTTTTCCAATGCTGTTGTTCAAACAAAACGTAGACGGCAATTTTTTCGAGTTTGCGGAACGTTCCACATTCTCAGTTGTAACTTTATCAGTTTTTGGAATTTGGCTCTTGTCAAGCGATTAAAATGAAGCTGAAGGATCGCACTACGATAATATACAAATAATAATAATAATAATAATAATAATAATAACGAAATGATCGTGCAAAGTCGAGCAAGTATTCTAACGGGAGTGAGTTGGAAACACTGAACGAGCATTCCGGCACCCTGGAGAATAAATTGCCGTCGGGTGTTCATGTTTCTTATGGTGTTGATCGGCCGCATCGTTTCGACGCAGATCCGATGGCAACGACAAGGAGCGAAAGTACAAAGCAAGGGAAGCTGACACGGCCGGGGTCAACGGTGACGGTGCAGGCGATGGCGTTGCGGTCACTTTGCGAACTAAGCTGGCTTTGCTCTCGGTGTTTAATTAAGTTCAGGGATGTTACGGGTGTCGCTGAGCACTCGCCCCTCGACTGGACGCCCCGCGCCTTTGCGGTCACCTGGGCATCGTCTGCAGGAGGAACGCTAGCTGCAAGGCGCGAATAAAAACAGGGATCGAACATTCCCTTGCGGAGAAAAGCTCCGGACGCGAGCTTTTCAACGCTCGATTTTCCCGCTCACAAAGGCTTCGCCCGCCGGAGCTTACACGCGTTGTTCTCTGGGCGACGTGCTTGCAGGCATCACGGCTTGACGGATCATCGACTCACAATCGGGCAGCCGGTGTATCGCATGCACTTATAGATTTACCTGCGTACGCATGCCTACTTCTCCTGTCTGATGACGCCCCTCTTTACATCCTTACGTAAAAATAGAACGTACGTCGACGCGTAATACAGAGCCGCGAATTACCCACGCTTCGACCGGCTCTCCACTCGCCGACGGTAATCAGTGGTCAACCGAGAAAACGAACTTCGCACGATCCGGCTTAAGGCTGCGCTCGGGACTCTCGCCTTACCTTTGCAGCATTACGAATCCCGATTCAGAGGTTTTCAGACCAACTAACAAAGAAGGTATTCAAGGTTGATCTCTCCGATTTGATTTCTTTTGCAATATTTTATAGTAGTATCTGTCATTAAACACTTTAAGGGGGTGCGAACCACCGTCCAAAGTAAAGCGTATCAACGGGGATTTGGCAGTTTCACCCACAAGAACGTAATATGTTTTAACCAGTCCAACTGGAAAAGTTTTCTTATAATAAGAAATGAAAAATTTAATTTTCTCAATCAAAGAAAGGGAAAAAAAATTGCCAAATCGCCCTTTGACATGCCATACTTTGGAGGGTGGTTTCACCCTGTTAAAGTGTTTATTGGCAGATAAAAAAAAATGTATGTCACTTAGTTTTCAGTCTACTGTAACATATTACAAAACGAATCAAATCAGAGAGATCGACCTGGAATACCTTCGTTGTAAAAAAACCCAATGACTCTGCGTGCATGAAAATTGAAGCAATCATTCAAGCTGCTTGAACGAATTGTTATTGCTATACTGTTCCAAAATCATTGTTGGCCTTACGTCAACTGTCAGTCTCCAGCTCTTAGCGAGGGTCCTGACAGCAGCTTTTTGATAAATGGCAGGTGCAGGTGTAAAAGTTGAGATTGCGAGGAATCGCGGCATCCGGAGATGCAGAGCAGAGAATTTGCGAGTGTGAGCCAGGGTACGGATAGGTTGCAGGCCGATGATAGGGAAGGTTTCCTGCGGATCGTTGCGCGCGCATATTCTGATATAATACTTCCGACGAACACGCGGTGGGGCGGGGGGTCGAACTCCGCACCCCACTGAAAAATAAACCGTCATGTGAAACGTAGCGAAAAATGAAATTTCAAAGCTTATTCGCATGCAAGGTGAAATACGTGAAAAACGACGTCTAATCTCCCTTCATCCGCAGCCAGCCAGGCAAGAATCGGCGCGCATGATGAAAGAGAACTTGCTGCAGCAGGTATTACCAGTTTCTCTTAAATTGATACGAATTTCACGAGTGCGCCGGGAAATGAGCGAGAGATAAAGACAAAAGAGAATAAAGAAGGTATGTTCACCTCCGGCGAGAGTTCTTTTCGCGCGTGTAATATCGTCAGGCGATTCTTAACTTTGAAGGAAGGCTCGGTTCATCCACCCCCCCTATTATAATCTTCAATTTTCTTACATGTGATTGTCTACGGCATGATCATGCAATAACACCCTTATTATACCCTCGCAGTTTGCAGATATACCTATGTTTTCATTTGCGCGTGCCATGTCGCGGCCTTAAGCGAATATTATATGAAATACTTGTAACCTAAACGTGTGTAGGTATAATAAATACATACCTTCATCGCTGCTAGGGTGTGACTGTACGCGTATTTTCGTATATTACCGGGGAATATACACCTTCGTAGGAATGTAGTTTGGTAGCGATAAGCTAGTTACCCTCGCGTCATGCTTCAAAGCTCAAATATTTAGAATGCCCTAGACAGCGTTGTTGCACAGCGAAAATATATCTATCCACACGATATGCTGTCCAACTGTAGGTGTATGTTTACACATAGAAAGTACTCCGACGCAGTGGCAATTATACGTATTTCTGCATACGTACATATGTTTATGACGGATTGCGAATTACTGTCATGCCATGGGATAATTCGTCTATAACCGAATGAGTAATAGCTACAAATCATATGGAGAATTGCACTGACTATTGACAGCTAAACCAGGTAGCGACATGCCCTGGCAAAGAGATCTGTTGTATGCTGTATAACAATGAGTGGTACATTAAGCGCAGTTGCGTTAGGTCCGCTCCATAAGTGCGAGCAAGGGAAAGTCTTAAGTGGACCAATTTTCGTCAAACCATTCGTGGTTCGTAAAACGAAATTATTTTCCTACCGCACGTATAATAACAGTGTCGAAATATGTGTGCAATGGAAAAAATTATCGATGGTGCGAGATTGCATAATCACGATCATCCGCGGCAGCTGTTTTGCTTCGATACGAATCATCGTCGTAGATATTCGAACGGTGTTCAGAGGATTCGAAGGTCGGATCCATGGTCCGTAGATAGACGGCTGGACGAAGGAAGGAAGGAAGGTATTTCCATGAAGAATTTTCCGCAGGAACAAGAATGGCGATTTCATTGTCAGACACACTATCCGCAAATTGGAATAAAAATACCTACTCCTTCCGAAACTGTCTCGTGACGCGTATTTAACCACAAGGAACCTGCGGTAATGCTCGAGCCGCGAGACGCCTTCCGGATTTCGCCGGAGGCCTGAAATTGCCCGGAATTAGTACGGTGTAAATAGGTGAAATCACACAGACGGTATAATAAAGGCGGGGGTAGGTAACCGGTCATTAGCGACGTCGACGGTGTCAGTGCCGGCGGGTGGCACGACGGGTGGCGACCAACCGGCGAACCGCCGTCACGGCAGGGAATCACGCTAGCCGCCGGTTGTCATTACCATCACCTACGAGTTAGCCGCATCCCATCAAAAATAGACGCCGCACCGTCCATTAGCGGCGAATAGTCGCAGTCGAGGGCGCGTGCCTCGTCCTTTCCTTCGCGAAGATCTTTCGTCGGGGGGTAAGGCACGTCTGTTGAAACGCCCGGGTTCGGTGAATACGCGTAAAACATTGAGGTTCGTACCCACTTCCCCCGGACCGAGAAGCTCGAGCTGGCTTTCTATTATGCATGCCGCCCTTATTGGCAGTAAACGGGCTTACGCAACCCTCGCTGTCCCCTCCGCATCGACGAGCCTGCACGCCGCTAACCCCCGCAAATATCCTACGCCGCGTCAACCATTTCGCTCGAAATTACGACCGTAGACATATTTCTAATTATTACCATTGCCGCCGTGGCGGAGGATGGGCTCAAGTGCAGATGGAGCTGGTCGAATACCGTACCGTGGTACAAGGGCTACACCTGCCATGAGGTTTAACGCCTCTTCCTCGGGGGGCGAAGAATCGGATAAAACTGATTTCACAAACGAGGAGCTAACGGGACGTATACGTGGCGTGATCCCGGATCAGCATGAAAGCCCCTGCAGTGAACCGCGGACTGCCTAAATGCGTATAGAGAGCAATTTGGCTCGGCGATGATCGTCAACAGTCATCAGCAGTCATGAACGGTCATCAACGGCTCGTTCCGGATAACGGTTATGTCACGTGTCGTGTTTGGGCTGTAATCGTTCGGCACCGATTGTCCAAATGATCGGTTCGGCGGACGAGTCCGAAGCTGCATCCGCGTTATGGCGCTTGACGAATTCGCCCGTCGATTAATTTCCACGCACCAGGCGAGATATCCGAGAGTAATGCGACAGTCCTGCTGATCGACGACGCGGTGTTTCAGGATCGCTAGGATTTCGGCTGAGACGTCGAGACCTCTTGTCGGAATATCTTGCCCCGCGGAAAACATTTACGGCATTTCGGTGATTTCGAGGCGGGGCTGCAGCGGCTCAAGAAGAAGGGGGCGTAAGACGGTGAGCTAAGATGTTCGCGGTTTCTCCAAACCCGCCAAGCTGGGGTCCCTATCCGTAATTACGCCGACCGCAAGCGAGTCCACGGCACCGAGGTTACACAACCGAGGGTGGCCGGTATTACAAATACGTCGAGATGATGGATTTTTTCATTCGTCTCGACAGTTTTAACCTCAACGGTGAACGGATAGAAATTCATTCGGATGCTTGTATCTGCACCGATTCGGATTCGAAAAAGACTTGTCCGTGGGGTGCGAAGCCACTGCGCCCTGTCACCTTGGCGTGGATATTGAGGATTTACCGGGGGACTGTACCATCGGCAACTCCTACATGTATACTTTAGCGTGGGTTTAGTTTCGGGACTCCTCGTTCCGGAGAGGCATAATATTGAATTAGTAATACCTAAGGTCTTACGAAAGGGTCTTGTAAACTATAATTGCATTAATTGCGGTGATATTTTGGGCTCAGGTGGTGGGCGCCTCGTCCTGGCGCGGTTATGGCCGCCATTACCGTTCCGACTTCTCTCTGTCCCTCTCGTGCTCCCGCTCTCGATCAAATTATCCGGACGCCACGCCACCACCGCACTGTTTCTCTTATTAATTATTCAAAAATTTCAAAATTTACAACTACTTGAGAAGCTCTCTACCTCCCTCCCGCTCTCACTTTCGTTCTGCCACCCCTTGAATTAGGAGGTTGATACTTTCTTTTGCTGGGTTGCGGGGGAGGAGATGACGCGTAAAAATGAATGAATAAACAGCGTAATAAGGGCGCGAGGTGTTCGTCGGAGAAAGGGAAAGGCCATCTTCTTCGGTAAGTGCGGGGCGACAAATATCTCGCAATTTTGTAAACGGTCTCTCATCTTCACTCGCGTATTCAGAACGCGCGCCGCCCGCAAGTGTGCGTATCCTGCACGTTTTCTAACACACGCGGTTCCTCTTCCTCCTCCAGGAATGTCAGGATCGATTATCGCCAGCCTTGCATATCGATACACTCCTCCCTGCCATACATCATGCCGAGCATATACAAGGGTATGCGGTTTGCCGCACACATACGCAGGCTGAGTACATATGTGCGCACGCACACTCGTTAATGCGCGGATAAATACGGGCGCGAATCCAGGGACCTGTGTTCGTGTATCTGATGTTCTATCCGCACGTTGGCGATACGTGTAAATACACACAGTGCAGAGCTTCCGGTGTGTGCCGCAAACTAATGACACCGCCAACCTCATGCTTCGAATATCATCGCCGCGATATTGCCCTCGTGAGATTAATGTTTTATTATAATGTCTATCGCTAGATCGCGTCGCAGGCTCGCTGTTCTATTATTATGGCTGACCGGAATAATTTTACGACTTGTGGATAATAATGAAAAGCACCGCAGAGCCTCGATCCTGCGGTCAAGTACTGTGGGAACGCAACGAACGTCACGGAAAGTCGAAAAATCACCGAACCCCAACATTTCGTCGGTAATTGTCATGACGCTGGGTAGGCAAATGATTCCGCGATACACCGAAATGCCGTCGTATTTGACATCCAGAACCGGTATAGCCATAGTGCCAACATATATGTATGCGAAGTGTACCTGAAAGTGATGGAAAAAACATTTCCAAGAATAGATGCAAAACGTGAGTCTCCGATAATATGACACTCAGCCGATTCGGTGTTCCTGCATATTGAACGAGTGTAGCGGGAAACGTGGATGTTCGTCTGCAGGATTTGCAACGTGGCAGAGGCACGGACCGCCGGCACTCGCCGATGAAGCCCTCCTGGACTCTCGCTTATTGTTCACGTTAATTGATGCGTTATGTTTGATGCCGTTGTGATAGCCATTGTACGCGGGGTGTCCACTGATAACTGAGTTACCGACTGCGGCTAGCAGAGTGCACTCAAACCTAATTATCTCGTACCCGGTCTGGCACCATGGCCATACCACCCGATTCTGCCCCAAACCCGTCGTAGCCCTGATAAAACTTGTCCTGTTCCTCCCGATCGCCGCGATGATATTTTGTATCCAGGAAAAGATGGAAGGGTAACAAGCGGTGGTGAAAACCACAATTACGATTGACTCCTACAGTCTAGCTCCGGTGACTTGGGACATTTATGAACTAACCAACTGCCGTGCGACGATTCTGGGGTTTTCGAGGAGGAAATTCTCTTGGACTGCTGGTCTCTTGCCTTTGAGACCCCGTTTGGTGGAAGAAACGTGAGCGAGGCGAGGTCGAGAAGCGTTTGGTCCCGTTTCATCGACCACTGTGGTGTCTAGTTACTTCATTACAACGGGCGCCAGCGGAGGGTGTTACGCCGGTGGAGGGGGAAAGGGTCGGAGGGACGGAGCTCGACCAACCGACCGGTGGTCACTTCCATGTATAATACATAGATACTGACACACATAGACCAGCTCCACAAAGCCCCGTAATTAAACTCCGCAGAGGAGCGTCTTAGATGCAAAACATACTTAGTAAGGCGAGCCTCGCCACTCTCGGTCGGCCGATCCCCGTCCTTTCCAAGTACGCTGCAGACGAGCAAAGCTCCGGTGGACGGACGCCCTTTGGCCCTCCGCTCGCCCGACCTTCTGGTTATCTGTATGTGCTTCTCTTGGACCCGGGCTGATGGGGTTTGCGAACCGAAAAGTACGCACGCAGCACCGGCAAGTTTCAGGTTCAATTCGGATCACCTTCCCAACTACCGACTAACCCAAGATTGACACCTGCACACTGTGCCTATCCACTTGCGTCATGGTCACCGCCTTGATTCACCGTCCAGCAATCGCTGAAGACACGTTTAACGAAAGAGCAAACAGCAGCGCGGTAACTGTTTTCATGAACATTGAAACGCAACTCCTTCTTCCACAACCTGATCCTCTAGCCAGAGCTCGAATGAACATGGCTTGCCGAGTACGAGTCGCAATTCGACGCGCGAATTAAGTGGCAATAATACCGTATCGGAAATTCGGGAGGAAAACGTTGATGCGAGTTCGTGCCAAGGGGCGATAACATTCGGTATTTATATAACCTAATAGAGATAGATCATATGGATTGGAAAAACGAAGCGCGTGCACCGGAAGGTGCTATATGGGATTGAGTCGTCCGGAACTGAAAGGTACATGATATACACACATGACGTACGTTTTAGTTGGTTGCAGCCTCATCGAGGGTAGCCACCTCGCGCCCCTCCTGCCCTCGCCCCGGGAGGAGGAGACCAATAAAGTAATGGACACACGACCGCAAACACCTTCTTTCTCTAATATCTGTGTAAATAATGCGCCGTGGTTCTCATGGTTTTCCTGGCGCCTTACTACCAGGATTCGGAGTTTGGCATGTTGCGAGGAACATCCGTCATCTTGCTTCTCCTCTTATCATTCGCCACTCGCTATGTCGAATCGAAAGGGGTTTTGATCCCGACGATTTTGGCGATCATCTCCTCGCCGCAACCCTCGCCTTGACGGTCCTTTTCAGTTGACTATCGCTGTTTGTAATTACTCAGCTGTTAACGAGATGCCAGCCGAGAGCGAGAGGCCGTGATGGATCACCCGCGACGATGCCCATTTCGCTTTCCACTTCTCTGGCGATCCTCTGCACGCCAACCCCGACGGACGATCTCGTCGATTGAATCGCCTCGAGGCACTCGCTCGCGTTAAGCGCACCTCCGACTGTCAACCGGACTAAATTCAACCTTGATATTCATCGCTGCACGACTCTTCTATGCTGGATGGTTGACGAGGAGCGGTATGTGGCCGTGATCTATACGTGACGGGTACTCGAACATCGGGTGTCTTCTCACTTTCCATTACGGTTGACTCTAAACGACTCAATCCAGGGACGGTGCAGCTTCATACCTAATAATCGTCAGGAGCGGAGTTCAATTTTCGTAACAAACATTCCAGTGACGCGGTAGAGCGTTGAACTTTCTCAAAATCAATTTCTTGCGCGTGTTTCGGTCCCAGGATGTGGACTTAAAAGGGAGGTTAGGATCCGGTGAGGTGCACCCTTCCTCGACCGTTAATTGTTGGCAAATATTAATACCAGCCCACCTAACTTCGTGCTTCGGTGCCGAAAACAGGGCGATTCAAAGACTGGAAAATCCTTCGGCCGGGTGAACCGGTTAGGCTCGAGAGCAAATAATAATGCCTGGATGGTTGGGCGCGTGTCGGTGGGGCGGAAAGGGTGCCACTCGCGAACTGATTGAAATTTGGAAACTCGCTTTGACACAATTACTCGACCCGCGTAGCCCGATTCCTTAACCGAAAATATGCTCTCACCTATTACACACACACACACACACACACACACACACACACACACACAACATCATAACTCAACGTGCGTATAATATTAAGTCTTGGCGCGCTCTCAATGCCCGCGGCTTCCTTCCCACCACCCCGATTACTTCGAGGATGAATTCATCCAGGTGACACAAACGCGTTTGTAATTCTAGAAGCGCCGCTCATCCGGCAGCTCATGCGCCAACACATCTGTTCTCATTTATACACTTATTCACATCCATGGTATATTGGTTAGTTCTGAACACCATCGTACATATAATGCCCAATACACTGTTCTGTGTAAATGAATTTTCATTCCACCTTCACAAGTCCACCTGTAACGACTTTGTTCGGTGCAATCAAGTATCGAATCCTTTTCGAAAAACTTGTCATCCACTTCGGCATGGAAGAAAGACGTTTGGTTCTTGGCAAGACATTAATACGGAGAAGTGTGAATGAACGTTGGAGGATCATCCAGGTCAGCACCGATCATACGAGACGTTGTAAGTCAGGAATTTGAAGCGTCTAAAGAGAATTAGGAGGCGGATGTGACAGCAGCGAAGTTAGTTGGCCAAGATCATCGACGAGTAAGTCCGGGGGCGAGATTCGTGGAACCCCGATAGTTTCTCGGAGGTCTGAGGAACATGTCGAAGGCTTCTTATAGGCATTTAAGGGGCTTCGTTTTATAGCGTTCGCCGGTCATTTTTTCAATCTGCATCCACCTCCGGACGGAGCGCGGTGCGGTGGGTCCGTTGATCTTTCTCTCACCGGGACCGCAAGAGGTCGGCAGCTATGACATGCCGGTGTGTGCATAGCGCACACAGTGACTGCAGAACGGTTGTCCGTGAGTGAAGGGAGGGGGGGAGAGAGGGAGGGAGGAGAGGAGACAAAGAGCGAAAGAACGTCTTTGGAATATGAAAATTCGAGTCCAGCTCTCCCTCCCTCCCTCCCTCCCTCCTTCCGCGCGGTCGTATTCCCTTTGCTGGAAGTTTAATGCGCCAATCTGGGGTGAGATAAAGAGCGGGGCAAACAAATGTGAAAGAGAATTCCATAGCGGATAGAGTCGATCTCGCTCGGGCCTCGACGCAACCCATTACATTGTATAAACATAAAACCGCAGTGGTCCTGCAGCCAGTCGCAATGTCTTTTTTCATCCCTGGTAGAGCAATGCGCCCTCCCCGACTGGTCAGGGCTCAATTTACCCAAAGGACCACGGACCCTGCAGGGCAGTGCTCGCGTCTCCGAAACAATCAAATTCGCATTCAAAAACGCGGTCTTTTGATCTACAAACCGACACTAGTCGGAGATAATCGCGGAACAACTCTCTTCTGCGACGCGACCGATCCTCTTTATATCGCATAAGTTCCAGCGTACGTTTTCCTCGTGTTCTCAAAGGCAGAAGCTTCAAAAGGCATTTTTCTTATCTGTAAATGTACACATGTAACGCGTATGGGTTTTGCGGCGCGTCGGTATGTAGGAAGCGAATACCGAGCTGCTGCAGCGGGTGCGGGGAGGGTACGATACGTATACCGTATATATCTGTATACGTATATCGGTATCTTCGCAAGCCATTAAATATTGCACAAGTTCCCTCTTTCTCCCTTTCTGCAAAGAAGAATTACGTTCTTTGCATATTGGGATTAAAAGGCAAACAGTCCGCCTCGAATCGCGGTGCTGTGAGACGGGGGTTGGGGCGGATTTCCATGCTCGTTGAAAGGAAATTTATGGGAATTAATATTGGCTCCCTGGGGTGGAGCCCAAGGAATGGAGGAATTCGACTTTTCTTCACGTATGAAAGGAATTAGTTTAAGAATTTAATTCCTGCGTCTCTGTTTCCCGGCTTTCCTGCCTTACTTCCGTCCCACGTGCGGGGTTCGAAGCTAGAAATCCGGCATTTGATACACCCTCTTACATCTCGAGACGCACACAGAGCGCGGGATAAAGAGGACTTGAGAAACGCATTCAAATATGTAACACAGAGCTCGATCAATATTTCCGGATTGTCACCGACTGTCGAAAAGCTTATATGTACCTAGAGATTATTGTATGCGTGTACCTACGTACGTATTTATACGTATGTACGTGTATAATCTCTATTCTGAGGTAGCGAAATTACAAATCCAATTTGCTTCGCCTCCGCCGTGGAGAATGTTATTATTTTTACTTGTTCAAATTTGCCTTCAATTTATTTTCCTTGCCTTGGCTCAAGCCTCATAATGCTTCCGCACAGCCAATCCTTTCAATTTTCAATTTCATTTCTTCTCCTCTCGCCTTGTACAAAGGCACGATGCACACGCGCGTAAAAACAAACTCACACTCACACACACACGCACACACACACAGGCGGCTGCATAGGTACAATTTTTAACCTCCCGACGGAGTAAAAATAAAATTATTAGAGAGACAGAGAGGCAAAAAGAAGAGAGGAGAAACTTCTTCACCGTAGTTGCCATAGCTCGTGTGCTGTCGGCCCCTTTATACATGTAATACAAATATGTGTATGCGGGGTACCTCGACGATATGTTTATTTAGCTGAAAGCTGAGGATCTTCTACCATCCAGTCCCCACATATCCCACTGGCAAATATAATAGATATGCACACGCCCGGTTATACCGGGTGGCAGACGAGCGACTCCTTCGGCGACACCTCGCTGTTTTTCGACCCGGATCTACCGCAAAAACACTCCAAGAATCCAGACGCTCCAGGCATTCCCTCACAGACCCGGGTACCTGATATGAGAAAGAAACTGAAAAAGCTCGGAGCCCTCCGTTTGGGGCTGCATCGGTCGACGATGTTCCATTTACGGGGTGACGCGTGACGCGGCCGGAAGAAAACGGCAAAAGGGAAAAATGACAAAATGGGAAAAAGGGAAGAACGGGAACCGGCGGCGCCCCGCGGCTCGCGGCCCGGGAGTGTTTTAGCTTATCGCGTTTACGCGTTTAATACCTCCCGTCGGGCCTCGCTCCTCCCTTGGGGGACATGCGAGCACTTAATGCTGACTTTTTTCCCACTGTGAATACGTCCATATCTATTTATGGACGTATCGTGTACGCCTATCCAGCTTCCCCGTGTGTTGAACCTACTTTGCGCCCGGATGTACGAGTATTTTCACTTGCCCAGCTGCACGTTCGCTTCTCTGTCCTCGGGTGGTCCGAATTTTTTCCTTTCTCGTTGCACGAGAACTTTTGCAACTTTATTACATCATGGGCAATTTATTTATTTATTTTCGAACAGACGACCACTTATAGGATCGATTTCTTTTAGTTGTAACTAAATATCGAGCGAAGACGGAAGGTTGGAGTTTTTCGCCAAGTTTTCAGTTTCGAGCATCTGAGAACAGCACGGCGCGATATTTCTCGCTACCGAAGTTCACCCTCGAATTTTACCGGGGCGCGCACATAATCCTGATATCTGTTGGTTTTCGCGCAATAAAACACGCGTCGTACACATCGAGGCACCGTGAACGGCTGCTGCTTCCAGCTGATAAAGAAGCGAGTAAAGATACCAGGGCCATTTCGACGAGGCCGCCCCTCCCGCATTTCGGCATCGCGGCTGTAATTGATAAGACCCGGACAAACTATCCCCAGCTACAGCTGTGCTCTGCTCCATCACGATTATGACTATATCATGTGTACCGGGTTCCCTTCGATCCACCTGCGACGGCGTTCGCGCGCAAAAGTGAAAGGAGGAATCTCGAATGCCGATTCCCCGTCATCGCGGGTGAACGGGGAAAGCGCTTTTCGAACTCCGGTCGGCAGTCAACCATCGGAAAATACGACAACGCTTGTCAATCCAAGGTACCGCAGTGCGACCAAAATGAGACCATGCATACGTGACTTCAACAATGTGATCTTGATGGTGTCGAAAGCCAGGATCATAAGTTTGTTCGTTGTAATCACCAACGATGACCTCAACTCATCATTGCTTTGAGAGCGATAAACTCATGACAAACATTGGAAAAAACTTGGCCACACTTTGGGTTTCAAGCCAGCATCCGAACTCTTGTGATGCAAGTTACAGATTAATCGGAATGTGACGTTGGTCACTTGCAGTTTGAAACGAGAAGATATCATCAGTGTTAATGGTCCATTAAAACATGGACTTAAAAACAGTTTCTTACGTTGGTTTTGACGCGTTTGAGGAATGGTTGGGAGTCGAGTGCCGCCTTTGTTGTGAGAAAGAGTTATAAATATGTATAGGGTTTGATTTTGACCGTTGAAATCTGTTGCCTGCATCCTTCCTGCAGCTCCCCGATTGAAACCAGACGCCTGCAAGTCTCGGGTGACCCAATGTGCACGGTTACACGTGGATGTAGTAAATATTTTCATATTAATTTACCCGGGCGTAACACAACCTCCGTAAGTCGTACGTGCACTCGAAACCCCGCCGACGACACACTGAGCAGACCACACAGGATTCCTGTCCTCCATGCGGCGTGTATAACGCTTTCGCCTCGAGCTACGGAGGCAGATCAGCGGCTACTGCATCGGAGGAAAGTTGCAGCGAACTTCACGCTGCGCTTTTTGCACGAGTCGAAATCAGTCCGGTACGCTGAAGTCTGAACCCGAGGAACCCAACCATGAACCGTAGGGCAAAGATTCCGACAGGCGCGGTACATTTCTTGCAATCTGGAATCGACTCTAGGCAGAAATTTCAAATTCTTCTTGACTTCGGTTTTTCCTTTAGACGAAGGTGAGGACTCGTGGCTTGAAGTACCGGATTGGCATACGCGTACAAAAAGGTGCGCGAGGGGACGAAAGGCACCCTCCTCGGCTTCGGTGTTCGGGTCAAGTGGAAGATAGATGTAAGAATAATATGTAAAACCGAGAAGCTTTTGAGTTCACGTCGCAAGTTCGATATCAGTGAAAGTGGATAAGCTGACCCTCCTGGATGCTCGAGCGGCGCAAAACTGGATTTCCATGACCCATCTCCGAACCTCCGTCTTCCACCCGCCCCCCAGCAGTTTCTCCAGTTTTTCTCTCTCGCTGGCGAGACCCGCTCATCCGCGATTCTATTTCCATATGGTCCCAGGGAAGGTTGACACTTTGAAATTGATATTTGAATGATTGGGGCACGGCGTTGGTTTCGGGCCTATGGGCAATTCCGATGGATTTCCTTGATACGACTCCGGGGAGAAAGAGTCCCGTGGAAAGCTGTCAAAACGGTGAACTTCAAGGTCCCCACCTCTCCTCGACTCCCCGCAGGGGTTCTCGTTTTTCACGCGTGATCAATTTGTGGAATTAGACGCGGCATTGTCGGGGTGAAGAAAAATCTTGAAAGAAAAAAACATTGGACTTGTTCGTCGCATTGTTTTATTTAAGATACATCACGAGACCAAGGAAAAAAGACTATCATTGGGAAGCCCGGTTTGACGATCGGCTAAGAACGGCTTTCCTGACCGTTCTTTTTGGTAATTCGAAGCCTCAAACTCTTTATATTAGCATTCACAGGATGCACGCTCCAACTACTATCGACGTTGCTAACTATAATCATCCGAGTGGCGAGGGTTAAGTGTAATATTATTCAGCAGACAGCTTTGTATGGATATCGAGGCCTCTGCGCACAGATGCTTCCAGCTGAAACTACTGCCATGCGTATAATAGTTGTTACGTTGTTCTAACTGGCTGAGTGGCTTCTATTAGACCCGCGTCGATGACGACGGCGTCGTTTTATTAGGTGTTTAGCTGGGTCCAACCCTCGCAACTCCGATTCTCCGTCCGGCAAACTTGTGCGCATTAGCACGATTCCGCGAATTATATGCCTCAGAGAAAGTGTAAACGGTCCAATTATATCTTCCCCAAAAAAAAGTATCTCTTCAGTTACTCGTCGTTTGACATTTTGTCTCAAGAAAGCGCGAAAGATGATCGAAGAATTGTTAAAGAAGGTCTTCGATGTCGGGAAATAGTTGAGCCAAGTATGCAAATGCGATGGCGTATAATACGTCCAAAGGGAAACGGACCGATATTAATTTCCTTCAAGACCCGCAGGCAGGGGTCATTCTTAGCCCAAAACCTCGTAGGATGAAGGCGGCCTTGCGGGCGTGTTGCAGGTGCCCGGAATGGTCAATATAAACTCAAAATGTAAATCATATTGCTATTCCATAGTCAAATCCTCCTCCGTCAGGCGGTTCCGGCGTGCAGAGGAGTGAAGACGTGCCGTCTGCACACCGCTATATTAGTTTGTACAAGCCTGATTAGATTCGGTTATATTGCCATCGGACTTTGACTGTTTGCCGCTGATATATCCCTCCTGCTCGCCCGCACCGTCTGCCACTGCCCGTCAGAGTCCCCCTCCAAGGTTAACAACGGCATTCCGTTCGCAGGATGTTATTTCACCTATTTCGTCCCAAAACGGATCGCGTTGCTTTCTCGATTTCCAATTCGGTAACAGAAGTCAAATACGCAACGCGACGGAAGAAAAAAGAGCCTTCCCATCCAATCGAGAGAAAGCATACGTCGCCTGTACGAGGTACACGCATATTACACAACGCGGTCAGGTCACGGGAGCGATCGCGTCGATTTATTATGTATACGTACCTATACATTCCTCCTCCTATCGGAAATCTATTCCTCAGATCTATAAGCGACGTGGGGAGTCCATCGTCCGGAGGAGCCGGGCTCTTCGCCCTGGCTGAAGAGCGAGTTTCTGACCGAGCGCACAGCGGTAGCTGATGTATTTTGACAGGGCTTCGCCGAGAGAGCTCGACCCGGCGGTGCAGCAGTTCTCCCCGTTGACTGCGTTATCTAATGGCTTTTCCCCACCTTCGGTCGACGAGTCCAACGCCGCCTCGGGCTCCGATCCGTGTACGGGGTACCATGAGAATTCGGCCTTGCGTTCGTGGATGAGGAAAGGGAACCGGGAGGTCAGGGAAAAGGGACCACGATTTTCACGCAGCGGAATGAATCGGCCGGTTTCCATCCTCTCGTCACCATCCTCAGAGTGTCTGATTACGTCATACGTGCATGCACGCAGGCATAGCAGAGTCCGAAGGAACTTTGCCCCTGGTGACGGTGCCTGAAATTCCTTTGCGACAAGTCGTTACGGACCAAGGAATATCGCGAGGGACTCCCGGGTGACTCCCGTCGACTCCTGGAAGACAGCAACGGCGGTGGCGGCCTCCGTCAATTCTTTGCCAACTGATCGCGTGCATTCTTAGTATGCAGCGTATGCACTCGGTAGTTATATATCGAAGGAGTGGTTTGCAAGGCGGCCAATGGCGAGTGCTCCGGCTAATTCTAGGGTGCTGCCGACGCGCCATCTTTGCATCATAATGCCCTGCTCGTGCTAACCCCCCTACCTCTGCCCCCCGTCGACCCCCTCGCCGTACTCCCGTTGCGCCAATCTCTTACTCCTCCCGCGTGTAGGTATACCTACGCTTTTCTGCACGCCGACCATAGCGCAGTGCTGTTGCGGTACACCTTGTGCAGCGCTCGTCCTGCCCGGGTATTAATATGGGGTATGCGCAAGTGTGTATGTAGTTAGGTAGGTGGATACAAGACCGAGGTGCCCCGAGGAGGGGGTTGTCTACGCCTTGTCTGCCGGGAATCAATCACTTGACAGCGGTTTTCAACCGGAGCGCTTTTACGCGTGTCAACCCTTCGCGTGTTGCTCCGATGGGATTTGCAAACCGATGGCTTCGGAGCAAAAAGTAAGAATGGTTTTTAGCTGGAGCTGCCCTCGAGGCGAGGGTGGAAAAAATAATTGCGATATTCAAGGGTTGACCATGGGCTTCTGTACGAAGAACTCTGTGCGACTTTTTACCCGGTTGGCATCAAACGGAATCGACCGCGCACTATTGTCTCTGAACAAGAAGCTTCGGGATCGACGCTTTGTCGATTACAACGCTAAAGCTCCCGTGGAATACCGGGACGATGAATAACACAAAGCCCTTCGTTCTTTTCCTCGTCGAGCGCGGACAACGTGAGCCCGCAGAAACGATCCGATCTTCTGACGGCATGCCACAATGAATGTACGATGATGCAGGTTCCGCCGTGCACCGCGAATCTCGCGCTTTATCCCCTCGCCGGATAACAATGAGACCGCGAATGATTATATTCGCAATCTGCGAAAGGAAGAGAAGCCGCTTTTTCTACTGGAGCGAGAGTTCGAAATCCAGGGACACGTTTAGCCCGTCGAATCGATCTCTGACAAAGAGGACCAAGCCCGTGACTGATTCCCGATGCAGACCATTCCCACTCCTCTTTTGTGTACCCCTTTTTCTCTCATTCCATCATTCCGCAGGGTCGAATTTTACTGGCGTGATGATTCATTACAGCCTCTTAATCGCCGCTAACTTTTTCAGTGGTTTTGTGTTTCCTTCGATTCGAACCACACTCCACCCACATCCAGGTATTCAATCGGACCCGCATCTCCATCCATCTTAAGCTCTAATGATCCGATGATAGACGTCTTGGTCAACACCCGGCCAGCGTAAGACGGTAGCGAGTCGCACAATCGGACCCCCGCCTAGATATATACCTGGGGGGGGGGGGGGGGGGTCGAACCCCTGCGGTAGCCCGGAGATAATCCCGAGGCATCGCCACGCGGGGTTTCGCCTCCCGCAGACGACGATCTCCCCGTCTATCAATCTCTCGAGAGCGATTATTGCTGCCTTTTTATCGTTGATGTGATTCTCGATGTGCGATGTACCTGAAGTCTGCAGAAATATATTACTTCCGCTAATCTCGTCCATTTTTTCTTTGCTCCTTTCAGTGGCCTACCAGAAACGCCTGAAAAAGGAACGCAGGGTGAGAAAACGACTCCAAGATCAACTCGACCTTGAGATGAAGCGACGCACCCAACTCGAGGAGGCCCTAAAGGCCACGGGGGCATCGACGGAACAAGTCAGAGCTCTCACGGGTGAGTTTTGGAAACATTCGCAACACCTTGTTCCATTTGAATCCTGAACGCTGCTCCTTCTTCTTCGGACCAAGTAACTTGCGAACGACCGTGTGGTCCTTTAGACACTGGCAGATGTCGATTAGGTGTCGACAGGTTTTTCAATCAGTCGATGAATAAGTTTTCGACGCCCGTGTGCGATCGGTGTATCGACTCTCCTCAAGTTCCACTCATTTCAGCATTCCAGCACCAATATCTTCTCCCGACTCGCGCTAATATCCCTCATACCTACCCCGCGGCGAGATATCTGGAACTTCGTCCCCGTCGCCCCGAGGGCAGTTTTCGTAATCTCGGAATAAATTAATTAATTCGTCAGACAGAGTAAACACTCTGACACCCGGCAGAATATGATTCCGTGCTTACCTCTGCCTCCCCGTTCCATTCCGTTCCGTTCCGTTCCATCTCGCCGTGCCCTCGAACTCCAACCGTTCTCCATCCCTTTCCGCTGGAGTTGTAGGCCGGAGTCGGGCGCCCTTCCTGTCACTAGCAAACTCAAACAGGAAACCCTTTAAGTGAAATCTCTTATTCTGATAATATAACGTATACGTGTACATAGTACACGCTACACCGACCTGGCTCCTTAAGGCCTTGCCGTTTTCGCCGTTGATTAATCCTGTCAGTCGCAGAGAATTGTGATATTAATTTCAAACCAAACGCGAAGCACCGTTTCGACGGCTGAGAAATTTGAAACGTGCAGCCTACACTCGCACAGGTATAATACGCAATGTCTACGTCTTGACATTCGATATATCTCGGCTACGTAACGAGCTCAGTCCTGAGTCCTGAATCCTGATCCATTCAACTTCGCCCCGGTTTCTCATGTACTCGTCGCTGTATACCTACCGCTGATAACTCTGATCTCGACTTCCTTATTCCAGACAACATATCCACGGAAGCACGCACAATCGCCGAGCCCCCTGAAGAGAGCCCTGTGCATCCGCAAACCCAACAGCAGCAGTCTCAGCAGCAACCCGCTCAGCCAGCCCAGCAGTACAGAGACTCTCAGGCGACTCGTCCACCCCAGCAACCACCTACGCCGGAAAAACCAGGGTGGGGTTACAGCGGGCTCGACCTAATCGGAAACCAGGCTGCCTCCGCCTTTTGGCAAAATTACCAAGGTCAGGATCAATCTGACATACCCCTCTAGATGTAACGTCATTCGTCAGGGCAAAGTCTGGAACAATGTTTTAGGGTGAGGGTCAAAAGTTGGAATGATCAATATTTGGAACGGCCGATAGATCGAAATTTCAAACATCCGAAAATAAAATAACAAAAGATGCATTGTTCGAAATATTGATTTTTGAAAGCGTCACTGATTCGAATGACTATTAACCATTAAAAATATCGATCCTTCCAAGACTTGGTCCCCACCCTTGTTTTAGCTAAACAGAAAACTCGTTCTAACGAACAATCGAACCTAATGCTATGAAAATTACCATTGTCACGTTTTTCGTAGTCACTACCATTGTCGTGTGAACGTTACGAATGACCTTCACCCACAGCTCCTTTTTTGTGACTATCCTGTTCGCTATCCTTTTGTTACGAATGATCAATTAAAACTATAAAAATTCGAATTCCAAATTTGTCTAGTTAGTTACACGTTTTTGGTTTCCCTACTAAGAGTTCATCGTACGAATGACTGATACCTGACGAAAATTGCATGAAATATCACATAGACGACCATATTATTATTCCCGACTTTGTTCGTGCGACTGAGTAACGAAAAACTGAATATCGTGAATTCGAGACTGCAGCATGGTGACGTCTCGTTAGATGGCCCATTTATGTAAGGGAGTCCGTTCGAGACTGGTTTCGAACAATTACTAACTCGTCAAGACGCCGGTCAAACTGTGAAAGAGGGTGGCGAATGCAGGCATTCATTCCAATCCATTATCATATTTCTAATCTTCCCGTCAAGTTAACCGATGCGTAATTGCTATCGCATGCAGATGAACCGCGCAGCACGGATGAAATAAAACAAATTCACGAGCACGCATGCACGAGGTAAAACGATGCACGTTTCAGCCGCGCTTCGCTGCAGCTCGCTACTTCGCGGAGGAAATTCATTATACACATAACAACAGTCGAGAATCGTGACGAGAAATAAATCCGGGCCGGAAGAGCCGCGCAATAATTGTCGGTATGCGGTCGCCGGCTACACTCGTAGAAAGGCCGGGTCGTAACAACGACGATAACAACCCTCGTGTCAGGGGCTGGAGCGGGTCCTGCGCGTCCTTACTTACCCATCGCAAGAGTTACCCGGGAGTATCGTGATGCGGAATCCATTTGCAATAAACAACGCAGATTTAACCGACGAGCTGGCTGGAAGGGGAGGGAAGCAAGCGTCGAGCCGCGTCGCAGGGGCGGGAAAGGAAGGGGGGGGGGGAGGGATAGACGCCCGAGGGGACCGAGCAGTGTCTTCGGTTCAAGTCATGCATTCTATACGAGCAGCGGTTCTCACGCGGATGAAAATCCCCCCAGATCGAGATGCGACAGTTTTTTGTAACCAAAGTGGCTCGCAGTGATCCGTTAATCAATGTCTGCGATGTTTTTCACGATTCTCCTCCGCTTCTCGAAGCAAATCCGAAAGTTATGGATCGACTTTGCCGCCGTACGAAAGGCTGCAGGTAAACCCGGCAAGAGAACCACTGCGGCTGATGCAGAGTTTATGCACATCTCTCAAGTAAGGAAGAAGCCGTAATTTCCCCGGCGACCGCGTCGCCTTGGTGGCGCTGCAGCGGATCCTCTCTTCTCGTTTCGACGCGCTTTAGTATTCAGACTATATGCAATAATTTCGCGAAGACCGTGTCAGCTGACTACGGAATTTGCCCGCCGCGATACGCTTGCGTACAGTCCGTAAACACCTAGCTGATGATTCTGAACCGCGGGGCGGGTTCGACGCCCGATGTGAACGGTTTCGGTTTATTCGCCCCGAGATGAGGAAGAAAAATAAGTTCTCGGGCTTCCCCGTACCTCAACGTCCCGAATTTGCGAAATCATATACAAAAAAGTTATTGCATATACGAGCGAACGTTACGCGGGCAGGTGATGAAGCATAACGCGTGTGTACGAGCGATGCAAGGGGGGGAAGAGATACAAATGTAGATATCGGGGAGGGGGAGAAAACGAAATCTTTCGGGCTTGCTTCAACCGGGGCGAGGGTAAGGGAAGTAAACAACTAGCTGCGCGAAGAAGGGTCGGAGAGGATTACGTGCGGTGGCGTATTTCACTTGTTTTCGTTTCTCCACGCTGACACCCTGCAGCAGCGGTTCTAGCGTTACCGGTCTTCACAATCTATGGCTCTGTTTTACCGACGACATTAGTCTATCGTACACGTATCGGTAAAACAGATTTCAAGATCATTCCGCGCGGTGTTATACGTATGTCGACGTTTCTTGAATACATGGTTCAACGATTAAATTACCATGTAAACGAAATTGTAGGAAACGTAGAAAACGGATTAACCGCGGTGTTGTTGTGAAAATAAAAAATGAAACGACGAAGAGAGAGGGGCCGCTAATTCCCCGCGCGTTTATAGTAATATTAGCATCAGACCATAAAACTTAAAATTAAAAAAGAAAACGTGCCCGCTATCTCCGTCCCCGTCGAGCTGCACCGTTCCCGGTTTCCTGTTTGCCCGTTCCCGTTCTTGCAGAGCGTAATATATTGCGAGAGCAGCGCCCATCTGCAACAGCCTTACTTTCATAAAACTTCCGTATTTTTTACCTCGTTTTGAAACGTACGTAGAAAATCAGAAGGTAGACGGTTTTAATATAAAAATATTATATAAGGATACGAACTTGCCAGATAAACTTTCCCCGCGTCATCCTCGCCCCTTCTTCTGCGTTCCGGATACCTACACAGACTAGCCGCAGCAGGCGGTGCCACCGCTACTATTTCACCTTCCAAGGCGACCTAACGAAGAACTTAGGAAACTTGTATGACGCGGTCAGCGAGCGCAATAGTGGGTGAATTTCGCGCATGTATCTACGAGTTACCAAAGATCTTCGATCGGCGAAAATCGCCGTTCTTGCGTGTTTTTCTTTTAATTAGCATTCCGCCGAGGGATACGAAAGATGAGACGCAACAGGCGTGGAGAGTGAGTCGTAAAGACGAGGGTCTGGTGCTTGATTTAAAAAACCTGAATACGAATAACCGTAATTTCTTCTCAGGACTTCGAATCTTCCATATATTAAATCCCTTTTCATTACATCTTTGCACCGGCGGCATTGTAAATGCAACGCGGGGCAAAAGCTCGCAGCAAGGAAGCGAAGAAAACGAAATGCACAGAGGCAAGAAGGAAGGAAGCGAGGAAAGAGAACATTAAAGATTTAGAGGCGGACGTAACCACCTCGCGCTCTTTGCAACTGCGCTTTATGATTATTACCAAGAGCTCGGAGAGCTGTACCTAGTTGGCGAAATTAAAAACTTTCTTAAGGTTATGTACTTGAGGGATTTTCGCGCGGTGATATTAGCCCCAAAACTCGCCCGCTGCCCCCTAATTAGTTTTTAATTTCTACTTTTTACCATCCGATCGACCGTGTCGCGAAGTCTTACAAGCAAACGTCACACAACAAAGGAGGGAAAGAATCAAGCACGGATTACAAAAATCACGCTGCAGAGACCCCTGCACCGTTGGATATAAGGGAGGAGGATAAATGAAGCGTGGAATAAAAGACGAAAATAGCTCTACGTAGGAATGAAAGGAAGGAGATGACTCGAGCCTGCGGAAATTTGAAATTATAAATTATAAACGACGCGATCCGAAAGCGAGTATTCGGCCTCTTTTGTTTTTTGTGTCTCCAGTGCCTTCTTGATTCATACAATTTCACGCTCCGCTTGACGCCCAAGCGTGCGATCCTCGACTTCGCTTTACATAAAGATCAGAGCATTAAAAACGCAGGCTACACGAAATCCGCCCATCCCCCACCCCCCCAACCCCCGCCCCCGATCCCTTTCGAACCCCATCTTCGCCGACGAAATCGCAAGTGTTACGGGATTCTCTCTCCTTCGAACGTGAACGCGGCAGGGATTGAGCCAATTATATGCGACGCGATACCTATACTCAAATTGCTTTCCGTCTCTCCCTCCGACGGACGAGTTTTATATAAAACCTAGACGCAGTCAGCTACCACGGCTCGAGAATCAGCTGCACTGTTAAAAATATTTGTACGAAACTTCCGTGAAACAGTGAATTACCCGCAAGTTCGCTGTTTGTTCAATTTACAAGTACGATGGAATTACTTTTTTGTATTTTTCTTCTAAGTATTTGTAAAATCAAACATTTTCATCGTAAATTTACACCTAATCTGTAAATCCAAAATCCCATTTCGTAATTTGACAACTATTTTGTACACCAAATGTGTAGTGAATTTACAATAATTTTTAACAGTGTGAACAACACAACGGCCATGCGGCAAGAACGAAATGAGCCGAGGTTTCGGGCTCGAGTTTATATGGTGGCGAATCGCGTTTTCTCATTTGACAAGTAGACGTTGAAGAAACCCGAGACCCTGAAGTCGGCGCCACGTACACACAATGCAGGAATTTTTCAACACCGGCCCCGATCCTCCTCTCAGGTTCTTCTCCCGCTCAGCTCTCTCTCATGCAGGCAACGCTGCATTGTTGGAGTTAATTACGTATAAGCGCAGAGTCATAGCGGGCCCCGAGTCTTTCGGGCGCCTCGAAAAATCGGGGCCCCTCAATGACCGTCCGACAATACGAACCGTTTAGGTCTACTCAGTCTTCTTTGAACCGGTTTGAAATTGTTTTCATTGTACCGTCGATTTGTTAGGGTGTGTAAAACGGTAGCGAAACTATTAACTCGCCCTTTTTTACAACTCGCACGATATTCTCGTTGGTTCTAGGCATCGAGACGGGTCCGTCCGCGATGGCCGGCTGTCGAGCAGACGGATCACAGCCTCCGAATGTCCCGTACCTCTCTTACAAGACCCTCTCGTCACGCCCGTTGGTTTGATTTTTCGCGGAATCATAATACACGGGCACGACGCGCGTCCTCGGGATTGATTCCCGGAGGAATCTCAAGGCCGTCGGGCCTACGGGGCCCCGAGATGAGAAAGGGCCCGCGTTTTTTCCTCCTTAACCTCCCTTTCAATCTGTTAATCGATATAATCGTGCCCTTGCGCCCAAAAGAGGGACCGATTTTGCTGGGAACCGAGCTCCCCGAAAGTCGGGATGCGTTCCTTAATAGGCTTAACCCCCCACCCCTTCGAAACCCCTGCGCAACGCTCGAATCCCATATCTTGAGCAGTTAAATTGTCATTTAGATATCAAAGGGAGCCGGGCGACAACACTACCCGGTTCGCGGATGAGGGCGTGAGAGGTAATTTGGCTCAGTGAAACACAAACAGTATATTCGCTCGCTTCCACGCACAATTCACACCCACAAAGCCCGAAACAGCCCTCAGCTATTGTTGCTCCAAGCATAATGGAATCTCCGCTCTGCTCTGCTCTGCTCTGCTCTGCTCTGCCTTGCTGCCTGTCCGCCTGCCATTTCTCTGCTTCGCTCTTTCGCCGCCGTCACACCGTATGGATATAAAACCAGAGAGAGCGAGAGAGAGGGAGAATTAACTGCGGCTTAATGGGTTTACAATTGGATTTTACCATTGCTTCTAGGCCCCGACACAAACGTACAATTGACACGCCTCTCGCACAAAGCGTTTCGGATATGGAAATAAAACTTTGGGTATAAGTAAATTTCAACAATAATGAGACTCCTGAACTTGAAGAAAGTGCTTGTCTTTGTCCTTCTTTCACATCGGTTAATTTCTTTCGAATTCACTTCGTCGAAACTGTTATGAATGTTTGATCAGAGGAGGGGGAGTACGACTCGGACGGTCAGAAATCATACCTATTTTTAGGACTTTTTTTTAATGAAATCATTTAGAGCAATTTGAGTTTGAGAGCCTTATTATTTATAGTTTGAAGAAAATTTTTTCATTGAATTTAGTAACGAGATGGCGGCATGGCGTTTTCACTTCGGTGGCGCAGATTCCTCGGTCGATTTTTATCCCATCGACCTGAAATTTTGACACAATCTTTAAAATTTGTTTGTCGATTCACGTTCGTCGGTAGATTTTTGAATTATGATTTCAGAATTTTTTTTATAACATCTTTTTGTTCATAATTGTATACATTTGAAAAAAAATATTTTCAACATTTGGGCTACAAGCTCGAACTGAAAAAAGTGTTTTTGACCCGAAAATTTTTTTCTATTTGTTACAAGTTGAACAGTGATGTCAGGAGATGCGCCACCGCAAAAACCCTCGAGTTCGGAGTCGTTCGCTACTTATATGAGCCAAGCCGCCATTTTGTTATTGATTTCAATGAAAAAAATTCCATAATGTTCCTGAAACTATGAATAATAAAGCCCTCAAACTCAAATTACTTCAAATGTTCACAGTTTCTTTTAAAAAAATTCCTAAAAATAGGTATGATTCTAGACTATTCAAGTTGTACCCCCACTCCCTCCCTTAAAAGTCGATAATCCACTTCGCTCCGATGAACTTCACCAACCTGTACGATTCATTTGAAAGAGATGGCGCCAATTGTGGCTGTTGAATATTTAGTATTTGGTTCGATGAGATGAGATTAGGTTAGGTTAGCCAACTCAATCTTAAGCCTTCTTCCCAATACCGTGGAACCTGACGACACTTTGAATCAGTTTTAAACTTTTGAATGAAATGATTATGTATAATGCAGTATGGCAAAAGTGGGAAACAATTCGGATAGGAATTATTTCAACCAGTTACGTATGATCGATGATATGGCTAAACACTTCGTCACAGTGGAAACGGTGAATATTCCTCCATGATTGGTTTATGTAAAGCATTCGCCGAGATATGCAATTTTCAACGAATTATTCCCGTTAAGAGGGATAAAACTTTTTACGACTCTACCAGTGGTTATGAATTTTTTTTTTTTTTTTTCATTTAAAAACGAAAAACTCTATCTATCTGTATAACGATGAAAGCTCGAGACTGATTCGATTTCTCGAACTAATTGGCAATCCCGACTCTTTTTGAGGGTTGTAAATAGAGTTTGCGGTTTTCGAAGTAAGAATCCGTTAGCGAAAGGGTGCGAATCGAGCTTTGAACCAAGTTGTGCTGCAGGTTCTCGCAGCGTTATACCAGATCTTTTACATTCCAGTTCGAATGGTCGCCTCGGATTTCGACGTCAGGTAATAAACGCACGGAAGAGTCCCCGGTTAATTCGACGTGATATTATTAAAGGACATTTTCCAGTTTTCACCCTAATCCGTGGAATTCAGTGAGCTGCAGACCGCGTCGCACGACTCAACGCCGAACCTTTCCACCCTCCTTTTCTCCTCCTCTCTCTTCTCTTCTCTTCTCTTCTCGCCCTCCGCTGCTGCCGCCTGTCGGGCGAGTCGAGTTTTCCACTAATTACTGCTTTGTTTCATCGCGGTTTCACACGCTGCTGAACATGTCCCGAGAGAGATAACCGAGCTTTATAAATATACACGCCGTGCGTAAACTGGCTACCAATGAAGCTTCGTGGCGGGATTTGGGTCACCGCTTCCTCTTCGTAAACTTCGCCCGCGCGCTTCGATACGTCCCGTTTTTGAACACCGTGAATCTGACTAATCTTCTTTCTCGTTTCCTTACATGTTTCAGAATCCCTGGCCCAGGAGCTCGAACTCGAGAGGAAATCCCGACAGCATCAGGGCGCCGAACGGGAACAAGTCAAATCCCCACTACAAGGTATGTTGTACTTCACGCGACAAATGAAACTACCTTTTCATTCTAGTTGAAAAAACTTCCCGATACCCAAAGAAATTGCTCCTCGTGCACGGCTTCGAGCGTCCATTGATCTTGTGGTAAATGGTTGCGTAGAATCAAAGAACATCACAGTCACTGAATATTGCAGTCAATAATAAGCCTTTAATTAAAATAGGGACATAATTTCTTTATATACGGTAAATAGGAAAGTAGAGAAACCTATTTCGTGTATCGGGCAACATCTTTCATCTACGGTGAAAATTGCATGAATTTTCTGTGTTTGATGCCAAAGATGGTATAGCGGCGGAATTAACTTTGTCTGCACGTGCAGGAATCAGTCATTGATCTTTAGTCGGAACTCTAGTTGGCCAAGTTTGAAAGCCGGGCGAATTTCAATCGAAAGTTAAACTCCCGGCTCGCGGTCTTGAAAGATATATCCTGAACCCTCCGCCAGCTGAAGCTAATGAATGACGTTGTAGCGGGGAGTGTACACAAGAGTGGTAGCAGTAGTTTCTTACGATCGAAAATAAATTTAAATATCCAATTAGAAAGTACACAGAGGAACCCCCGCCGCTTTGCCTCACAGCATTTTCTTGCAGCAGATTCGAAACTTGGAAGTTCGCAGTCCTGAAACTTGGCGCAAGAGCGAGCAAAGTTTCTTTCGCAAAAAGCCACGACGCCATTTTGGTACTGCTCAGGCACTGTTGCCGCTGCTGCAGTCTAACTAATCTTGTTGCTTTGCTACGTTAATCCTGCCAATGACGAAGTGAATAATTGTTTTCCCATGCGTCGCGCGGCAAGCTTCGTCTAATTAATCAAAGAGTTCCTGAAACTTAACTCAACCTGAGTATCCCGTTAATTAATTCCTCTTTCATCAATACGCCCAAATTTTCAATTCACAAATTTATTTTCACGTGTCCTTTCATCTTTCACGTATATATGTATATCGTCTTTCAATTAGTCATCTCATCACCGCGAACCCTTGGTGCAATTTTTTTCGTACTTTGTGGCTTACCGATCGTGTATTCGAGCTGCAAGGACCCTATGAATCGTCTACTAAAGAACACGTATTGTATTCTGATTATCTATCGATGGATTGATCGAATATTTTTGTCCAAGAGAAACCGAACTACGTATCAGACTAAGATAAAAATTTACAAAACGATCAAATATGCGATCATAAGCCTCGTTCGGTTAGCTTTTGAGTAATTTATTTCAGATTCCGTTATACTAACGAAGGTAGCTTGTAATATTACGAGGCGTTCATAATTGAATTACCGCATTAAATATTATAATACATTCAATTTCCCGCATACTTCTGGAATTGAGAGAAAAAAAAATCCTAGAAGTAATCGAATCTCGTAATAATTAGTAGAAAATAAGACAACGTTGCGACCCTTGTAGAATTTAAATTCCCCGAAAAACAATATCTTTGAACTCCATGTTGTTTGATTTGCATAATTGAGAAGCAACCGGAGGCTGTACTCGCCTCTCTCTTACTCTCTGTAGAATAACGAAGCATTATCGAAGTTGTACCGTATTGTACAATATTATACTATACATATTACACGGATATTTTTAAGAGTAACGTTCGTACAGATTTTCATGATTTTCTGATATTCTCAAACCTTTAGTATACTTTGATTTCTGGCCATAATTTTCGAGATTTTAAAACGTTTTAAATGAGAATTTTATATAAATATAATGTCGATCCCGCGAATATTAATTTTGATTCGTGTCAAGTCTAGATGATAATAGATAACAAAAAATGAAAACTTATCGCCTGGTTCTTTCGCGTAAGACCGTACAAATTAAGGATTACTGCAGCTGATGTCTCGTAAAATTTGAATTTCAGTAATAACTCGATAATCGTTGGATATTTTGAAACCCGATTCGCCGAACGGGCCTAGCTGTACAGAGTGATTATCTAACAACCGAATGGTTCATCGTCTGCTATAATGTAATGCGCATGCGCTAAAATCCGCGCGCAGTTGTTTACCAACCTCAACAGTTTTGACACATATCGGCGAGGAGCACAACTGTGTTGCCTTGTGACGATTGGTCACCCTGGCAAACAACTGGACTCGGATTACAGCGCATGTGCATTACACCGTAGCAGACGACGGACCAATCGGCCGTTAGGTAATCACTCTGCTACGAATTTTTACAGAAATTGTGACATTTCGTATTATTTCGTAGAAAATTGTGAATATACGTATAGTTTTTCGTAAAGAATTGTCAACTTTCGCTAAAAATTGTAGTATCTTGGAGAATTTTTACTGAAAAAAATACAAATTCTCATGAATATCTACAAGTCTTTATGAGAAAACAATTTTTTGCACACTTTTTTGTACGAGACATCCCAATTCCCCTGAAAATTCGTGAAAAATCGTAGAAATCATTATCTCCAGGGTAGCATTGTGAATGGAATATGTGTCTCGAAATGTTTGTAGACAAGTTACAGCGGCGGAGGGATCGCGTATAAACGTTTCGTAGATAGGAGCCGTCCCCCGTGCTTATGCGGACATTGCGTGGGTGCTGGAAGGTAATGAATGTGCAGCCTCGTCTTGGGGGTGTTCTGTATAACGGCAGAGATATCTCAAGGCCCTGTACGAAGAACCTCTGACCCGCGAGCCTATTAATATTCGATAGCTGACGCGGACGGCCAGAGATCGATTGTCCGGGTATCGCGGTCGGTCAGGAGGGCGGGAAAATAGTCGGAGAGAACCGACAGGTCATTCGGTACGGCAGGCGCCGCTCACTAATTACCGTTGGCTGCAGCGAAAGAATTAGTCGAGGCCGAGGACCGAGGCGAAGACGAAGACGAAGTCGAAGTCGAAGTCGAAGTCGAAGTCGGAGAGGTGGCCGGGCGCCGATTTTCGTCCGGGGCGGTAGAAGCGGCAGCAGCTAGTCGAGTCATCGCCTCGCGCTGCCTCGCTGCTCTGTCCCTTTGAAGTAAGGCCGCCCCTTCAACTTTTTATCGAACTGTCGTTTATGATTGAAAAAGACTACATTAATAGTCCCTGCAAGACTTTTTAAGCCCGGCCTCCGCGCACCCTCTTCGCCTCGACCGTGTTCTTCCGACTCGCGGCTCCGCCGCTCCCCCGCACTTTCTACCAGCTCGCGGCACCGGCTTCGATCCGATCGTTGAGGCCCGATCCTTGGGCTCGGATAGCTGGCCAAGGCCCGTCGACAACTCGACTACTTTTTAGTTTTTGACAGGAGGTTGCACGGAAAATAAGACTTGTGGTATGCGTGCGCGCATGTGTAAAGTGCCCCGTTTCCGAACGGTGCGGTAAAAGCACACTCGCGCATGCGCTTAGCTGAAATTTTCAATTTTGCACACCAGGTTTGATTCTTGGCGCGTGCGCAACTTCCCGATAATTCAATTTCATATTTTTGACCCGAGTATAGTAGAAACCAAAGAACGAATCTTTCACTTCGGTGTATTTGTTACGGTAGATTCGTTATAACGTGAACTGTACGAGTACCACCCAATAATTGCTAATGAATCTTGATTAACTTTTCATTGCAGAGTCTCGGACGGGTTACTACAAGAATTCGGTCCTCTTCACGAGCGCGACTTAGATAGTGGATCGCTCGACGACGATGGAAAGAGGTCGTGGTGTAGAAAAATCTAGTTACATAGGTATAAATAAAATACCACAGAGAGGAGCGTCGCGCGAACGCACAGAGCCGACGATCCGTCCTCCGGGCTCGAGGATCACCTGAAGGAAGATCAACGCTGTCAATGAGCCTCGAGTTCTTGTACGTTCCTTATCATACATAACATCATATATATATATATATATACCTATTGCGTTTAAAGTTGGATACCCGTAATTTGTGGCGTGAAAATTGGTTCAAAACAAATAAAATATGAAAAAAAGAAAAGAAAACAAAGCCGAACATTTTTTAACGACGATATTACTGATCGCTACAGATATCATACGACAGTATATATATGTATACACGTATAATGCAAATATATCCATCGGTATACGTATGATGTGCATACAGTGTGTGATATGACGTACGAGCGGAGAGTATGTGAGGTACTTCCAGCGGGGCTTACGGACGTTCGACATTATGTACGATTAAAAACTGAAATGAAAAATTAGATTAAAGTAAACGTTATATTGCGACGCTATCTCAACGTATGATAATAAAAATAATAATATACCATACTATAAGTGTATCCTATAGCTCGTGAACTGATTGAAAATCAGGCCAAGAGGTGTATTATATTATATAATATAGCGTATTAATTAATTACTGCAGTCATCAAACGACAACTCGTGTAGGTAAATATACATATACATAATATACATACTACAGATTCGATATAAGTTGGATCGACGTTCATCGCAATCATTTTCGTCATCGTTATCACGCATCGTCATTATCGTTGACTTTGTCATTATTATTATTATTATTATTATTATTATTATTATTACGTCATTATATACTATCATTAAACACCTAGTATTACATTACCATCAAGAATTATAGTTGTCAAGAATTTTGTTACGCAACACGCGAGTCGCGTTTAAATACCCGTAACATTATACGCAAAAAAATAAAAATAAAAATTCGAATCGAACAAGAAGAAAGAACAACAAATTTCTTTTCCCCGTGCGTATAAATGTAATACGTACATATATGTACGTGTAAGGCAAAAAACGTTTTAGTTCAATTACACCATTATACATATATATATATACAAATATTATGCATGTACAGTGTGGGTAACATATCAATTACAAATCGGATCATCATATTTCGAACGCGGATGATTAAACCAATTATATATTATATATATATACGTACGTATATATATATATATATGTACGTGTATATATATATATACATATACGTACCTATACATATACCTTTTCATTTCTAATATTAATGTATAATTTATTCGTTAGCGCGTATGTAATAATATTTAACGAAGCGATCAAAGATGTGACTTTTAAACATATAAATATAAATAATTATTACGTGAATGAAAAATTAAAAAAATGAAAATAATTGATAATAAAATTTAACTAAAAAAAAAAATATATTTATAAAGACTGCTTGAGAGTGTGCGCGAGCGTTCCTAGAAGTACTAATTATTACATCAATTATGTATTATTATTACATTATTATTATTATTATTTAGGTAGGAGTGTGATAAGCGTAAAATTTCTATTTTCTTTTCATTATTCGGCATTTTTGATTCGTATTCTCCATCTTCTTACAATATCCTCAATATTTTTCAACGTGTGCAGTGAATTTGAACAGTGCATGATTATAATTACATCGCGCGTCGTTTTCTTTGATTTGACTATTAGATCAGATCATGATCTTACAAAACCGGGATAAATGAACCGAGACGATGCATGCTGAATTCGATTCAATTGGCGAAAATGTATCCAGCTCGTAATCGATACCCGGTGAAGAGCCAAAATTGCAATTCAGTCTGCCGATAAACATGTATTTGAGTAAACTAGAGAGAACGAGAGAAAGAGAGAGAGAGAGAGAGAGAGAGAGAGAGTGAGAAAGACACACACGATACACACCCAGCTGTTGAATTGTACAATGCATACATCATATTATTATAAACGAAAGTTTTCCAACAATTCACCTTTAAACCATTATTTATATACCATACCATTATACTGCAGTTATATATACTTATATATATTCGCGTTTCGCTTTCGACTCGAGGCCGATCAGGATATTTGGAAATATTACGTATACGCAGGTAACATCCACGATTATTTCCATCGATCCTCGAGGCATCCCGCGTACCTATCACACATATACATATACATATAAATATAAATATAAAATCGTGTACAAAGATTATCCTCTAAGGTTCTTGTGTTGTAAAGATCACATAATCATAGCGATTAGGGTATGAAATAACTATAAAAATTTAATACCTAGACTCGAGAATTAACCACCGATATCTCAACTTTATTGCCATTATACATACACACACACACACATATATATATACACGGTATACATGATATATACAAGTATATACACCGTCGGTGTAACTTATCAACGAAGAATCCTTCAAATAACCCACAAGTCCGAGCCTCTCGCTCGATATCAAGCAGTTATCGTCGTTATTGCGGTATAACGTACAACGACAATCCGCGTTAATTGTCCGCACAAAATGTTGTATATACACCGCGATTCGTTTCTCATTTGCACATATGTACAGAGACTGCAGGCATTTTGCGTTCCGCGATAAAAGGATCATCGTCCGTCGATCTTGATCTATCGAAAGTCCGAATTTCTCAAAGCCGGAATAATTTTTGCTACGGGAAACGATTCTTCGTTTGGTCGTTATTCGTCATTTTTATTATTATTATCACTATTACCATCGTCGCTATCGTCATCGTCATTATTATTATTATTATTGTCATTATTACTGTCATCATTTAAAACTCGGCAAGTTTAACGAGAGAATGGAATAGAAGAGAAATTCAATGTAGTTATGAATAAATGCAGAGTGTGAGAATACGAAAACGGGGGAAAAGCGTAAGAGTAAAAAAAACAAAAAACATACAAAAAAACACAAGTAAAATAAGAGAAAAATACAAAACGCGCTGTAGACGCAAAATGAAAATTACCATGTGAAAATCGCCATTGCTAATATATACATATATATATATATATATATATATATATGTATATATAAGCCCGACCCGTTGCACGATTCAACTAATTATTATTATTATTATTATTATTAATATTAATATTATTACATTACGTTACTTGCGTTAGAAATATAAATAAAAGAACGGGCGGGGATCAGTGGCGACTTTCAAAGCTCAGACTTACTATATACAATCTAGCATGGAAAAGAGAGGGAAGAAGAGGAAGGAAAAAAAGTAAACCAAATTAAAATAAAAATAAAATAATAATAATGTATTCATGTAATTCAGCATTATTAAATATAAATAAATAGTTGTTATTGTAAAATTTCTTCAATATAATACACCAAATCGTCAAATTCATTCGAGAAACCCTCGTTGATAATTCCTAAAATTCAAACTACCCGCCACTCCTTGCGTTATTTCTAGAATCCTTTGACTGTGTTATACCTACCTACCTAAAATGCATCAGAGGTAAGAATTTTTCGGGAAAAATTTGAATCCTCTTATCTGCAAAGCGGAAATGCGGAGGGAAAAAAGATGCATAGAATGGAAAAAGTAACGAGTATGACGGAGTGCCAGCCTGCCTTTAGGCACGTATCAACGGGACAAGGTGGTAGGTATTGTCGAGCCTCGAATCCTTCCAACCGCAGGAGTCACGCGAGGCCTTTCATTGGTCAGCCGAGTCTCCGCCCTCCGTTCTTTCGTCGTTGTAATAATAAATAATAATGATAACACCACTCCGAGGTACGTAGACACGCTGCTCGTTTGCCGGATTTCGCTACATCTACACGCGGACGCACCTAAGAAGGAAATACCTCGCCAATAACCGCGAATACCGTAGAAGCACGTTAATTGGACAACCCACACCTGATCTCGGTTGAACCTCGAGATTTACGCCTCCGGATTTTCATCCGCTCCGCACTGACCGAGGATCATGATTCAAGACTCGAAAATCATGTGAAAAAGTGTCGAGACAAAGCGTGAAATTTTTTCACCGATAAATTTATATTGCTCGTCTGGTTCTATGTGACGAGCAGTAGCTGATTTTAATCGTAAATCAATTCTCCATGGTTCGTTAAAGTCTAATTATGATCGACAATAACATATTTCTTCTTCTTATTACGAGTCTGAAATCTAAAAAAAAATTTACCGTTATATATATATATATATATATATATATATATATTTATTATTTTTCTGCCAGCTGATAAACTCAAGAATCTGTCGCGGACAATTTGTAGAGGCTTCACTCACGACCAGTACGAACTTTTTTCCCAAACAATCGGCCGACCAGCCAAATCAGTAGAATATATTACGTGATTGCCCGACGATGCTAATAACAATCAGGTGTTTGAAAATAAAATTCTGTATTGAAGCGTTTTTTTTTTTTTTTTGAATCACAGAGACTTTATCGAATCAGATTCGAGAGACGATCATCTTCAGTTGTCACGTTTAACTTTCGTACTTTTATGTTTTTGGCCTGACCCTACGAGTCTTAGAATGTCCGACGTGTGTCAATTCGGAATGTTATATTCGGGTGTCCTTACCTTTGAAACGAGCTTTGCGCGGCGCAAGCTTCGTCACTAATTAACCCGTGCTGGTTCTCACCTACGTGCTGCAGAGTCGACGATCACTTTATTGGTCCGACGCGAACCACTGAATCTCGTGAGTTAACAAAGCGGAACGAAGGAGGACCGAAGTAAGCTCCGCTATCTTCCGTGAAATAAACGTCAAAGTCGTTTGTGCACGTGCGCAACGTGTTACGTATAAAAAATTTTATGCATAACGCGCATTGCTTTGTACGTATTGTATACATTTTCGCCTGTAATTATAGTAAACCAGGCCCACAAGACACGCTTCTTGCACCAAATTCCCACCAATTATATCGGGTCGCGATAATTAGTCATCACAAACACATGTTTATCCCAGGCATTTCAAGTTTTTATATTTCTAAACCACGTACACGCCTCCCGGGCTTCGGAGAGATAATCGGTCGTAAAATTTGGGCTCATCGTCGAGCTACGATTTTCTCTCCGTATGTATACGATATATGCAACGCTTCCTAGAAGCTTCGGAGAAGTGAAGAAATTTGACGGTTAAATATCTGCAATCGTAAACTCCGTTATAGATACTTTCACTTTTCGCTTTTAGGTATAACTCTCAGATTAAGATATGTGTTCTATTTTTTTTTTTTTTTTTTGTTTCAATATTTTACAACTGCAGAGCTGTGGCAAATACTTTATTCGCCAAAGCAGAAAAACGAGCTCGAAATTTCGATGACGCTTACCGTAATTGCTCCGAAGAAAATTGAACCACGGAAAGGTTGAAAGCAAAAGAAGTGTACAGGACCTTGAGGGGATTGTTCAACTAATTCGTAGCCCAGACAGCAGACTGGTTTTTGGAGTTTCAAGCCACTCTTAGAGTTCGAAAATTACTTCTGGCCACTTATAGGTCGAGCTATAAATCATCGGAACAACCACCCTGATCACTCAATCTCCGGGAAATAATTTTTTCCGTGCTTGTAGGTTTTTTGCAGAATCGCGCGAGCGTTGAATAATTAGCTATGCGGTGGAGGCAGACGAGAAGGGATGCAAAAAAAACAAACGAACGAATATTTTTTAAAGCGGTACATATAGCGAGCGAATAATCCGGGGACGCTGTTGCAACAAGACGGTATATATAATTCTTCGGGGCATCTGGAGACTGATTAAAATAATTTCCCATAGAGTCGCGTCCTCCGAGGGTATAAATTAGCCGCGGCTAATCAGGAGAAAAAGAATCAGGTCTCTCCCCAAAACGTATCTTTCTCTCGTCGGGCGCCCTCCGCCGGTCGCCAGGACGTAAAAAGTAAAAGCATGAAATTAGCCCTACCAAAAGCATTAGAAGGGTAGTTTGACGGGGGGCGTAGTATTACACGTAGGGGGTGGTTGAGGGTTACGGCGTGTGGCGAAGACTCCGGCCTCGCTTTTATATTTTATTCGATAATTATGCAAATGTGGGAATGATTGTCGGGCAATATGTCCTCGGAATAAAAAAGGAGAAAGTAATTCGGTTATCTTTATGATTCGAGCGGGGTGCGTCGGGCTGGAAGCTCTAAAAAAAGGACGATAAAGAAAGGAAGAAAAGTCGCCGGGGGAGTCGAGTCGGGCTGAAGTCGCGCCGAGGCCGCCGGGCCCTTCATTTGCATTCAAACGTTCATTTTTTTCTTACGCACAAATATGCTGACAGGGCGGCGGGTCGCGCTTTACATTTTTACATTTTTACATCAGCGCCGGAGGGGGAGGGGGAAGAGGAAGAGGAAGAGGAAGAGGAAGAGGCCTCTAAAATTCCGCGGCTCGCGGTTCGCGTTCATCTCCCCGAAGCCAGCAGCCTTACTTACACACCCCGCATCAATCTGTCCATCGGTGTGTATTACACACGGCCAGCCGCGTCTCTGTGTGAACACAGCCTTATTCTCGATGTCACGCGGGAAAATTAGATGGATCGTACTTCGAGCCAAGAGAAGACGACTTGATTCTTGATCCTCGATTTATCACGGGGATCCTCCAAACTTTGTCCCGTACCCTCGCGCCCTTCGTCAAGATCCCGTTGCCGTCAAATTAGCTCGGCTATCTGCTGCCAGAGTTCATCTATACCTGGTCGTCATTTCCTCGAAATGTTACACCCGGGCAATTTAACACTGGCAAAATTCGCCCGCATTTATGCAACCCAGGTGAGATTTTAATTACCGATTGTCATTTGTCTCACGGTGCGCCATTGAAGAAATCGGCAAATTGTACCACCAGTTGCCGAAATTCAGGCGAATTTCCGTACCTTTGACTATGAATTGCATAAATTCAGGCGAATTTCCGTAACTTTGACTCTGAATTGCATAAATTCAGGCGAATTTATCCGGTATATCAAGTCGCCAGGACATATGTTGACAATTTCAAGATATTACTCGGCACACGGTCAACACTCGATAACGTGAATGCGAAATTCAACGCATCAAAGTAATTCCTAATCAATTTTGAGTTTTCGATGCTCAAACCCGCGTCCACCACGGGTTATCTCGTCGCACGTAGTAGAGCGCTTCTTGGTCCACAGCAAACCCGATGATAGTAGCGTCACCGTAATTAGAAAATGCAATTACAGGATGTTGTTGGGAAATTAATTGATGCAAACGAGTTTCCAATACTTGGTACCAGTCCTGAGTTGTCCCGCTCCGCAACTCTGCTGAGTCCACTTTGCACCACCACCAAAAACCCCCCTGCAGACAGTCTGCGCTGACTCTAAAAAGAAAAAAGACAAGATAAATAGGCAAATTTGAGTGGATGATCGGTCTCAAAGATTTGATTGATGAATCGGAAATAACAGTTTTTTAAATTGACACTGCTTGCTAGAAAACTTGGTGTCTTGACATTGGGTTCAAACTTTCTCGAAATGATTTTCACTCATCGGTTGATCTAAAAATGAAAATGAAAACACTTACCTGTGCGATAATTCATTCGATATGAATTTTCTTCGAGAGAAGGGTGAACGGGAAAAAATTGTATAACTCGCGGGGTTGAAAGGAGAAAACGTGGGAAGGGAGAAATAAGGACAGAGTGCACAAACCGCGTGGGAGTTCTCTTGGGGTCGGAATGAATTTTGTACCGACCTCTTATTTTTTCGCTCTCGCGGCGTTCGTCAAGATGTCAACGTTGCTAATGAGCGGAGTTAAGCACCCTTCAGACGAGGCAAAACAAGAGAAAATTTTATTTTCATTGCAGAGGGAACGAGCCTTGTAGAATGCGGTCGAACAATTTATGCTAAACACTTTTCCGAAGTGAAATACCTTTAATCGGATTCCTTCGCGCGGTCGCAGACAATTTCAGATCTCTGCGGAGCGCGCAGCCACCCTTTTAAATTCCAACACGAGGGACAAAAAGAGTCGTTCGGACACTTTATTCATTCTCCCCAATTCCACGGTGAGAAACTTGCCCTTATCTAGCGTTCATGCATGCTCAGTTTTTCATTGAACTTGTACAACTGCAAAGAAAGAGGCTCGGTATATTTATAAGCGTGCAGTCAAGGTCGTAACCCCGTTGTGAAAAAACGTGAACTCAAACCTATTGTTAACATTTTATATGACCAGCTGCAATTAGCCACGATTCTACCCACGATATGCATACCCAGACGGCAGGCAACAAATTGCTCTGGATAAAAAAGCTCCGCTTGTGAAACCGCGTCTGGGACTGGCTGGAGAAAATCCACAGCATTGTAAAGAAATGCACTGTTTCCTTTGCAATGGGTACGAGGTGCGTTGCATTTTGCCCTACAGCCACTCTTTCAGCTTTCAGTCATTCTTTCGTGCATTTTTGACATAACTTTGACATAAAAAAAAAGCTCGTAATTATTCAACGATTATGGCACTAGTTTTGACCTTATTCGAAGCTTTAAAATTTGAAAAATAATCTACCATCACAATCTCTTTACTCATTTCACTGGAAATGATATTTTCGAAGCGGAGTTCTTCGCACCTTACAATTAAGACAGGCCCGCAAGCCCTTGATAAAAAAGAGTAGCTGCCCGGCAAAGGCTGCTGGAGTAAAAATCTGCGGCTAGGAGGATCGAGGAATACGAAAGAGCGCGGATCAACGATCAGGCCCGCGTTTACCCGCCATTAGACCCGGGCGCAATCAAAACGGACTGTTGTAAATCACGACCGAAATTCTGGGGCCCGACGCGTCTGCCCGAAGTCTAGACTACGGGACCTAGACGATTCGAGAGTCGAGTGTTCGTTCGGCCGAGGAGCCACGTAACTCGTAATTACAGGCTTTGCGGGTTTACGGGCTTGCGGGTCCCCCAGAAAACGATCCTGCACTGCCGCTGCTGCGGGCCCCTTTCCGATGATGCCCCGGCAACCTAGGTCAGCCACACCGGGTCACCTCGTTTCGCCTTCCTCTCCTGCTTTTCCTTTTTCCCCTTCCTACCCCCTCCCTAATTTCTGCCGCCCCCTTCTTCCGACTCTCGATAAACGTCCGCGGCTACGAACACGTGCGCCCCCCCCCCCCTCCCTCCGCCCCCTCCCCCTACTCATCCGACTCTCGATTTCGCTCTGCACTTCACCTGCACGCGCTGTCATCCGATCGAGTTGTGTTCTCCTTTTTTCTTTTTTTTTTCGCAACCTATTTCTACGTTTTTTTTTTTTTTTTTTTTTGATGGTCTTCTTTGTTTTCAGGGACTGTTTCGGCATTTTCGCGGTACGAGTAGGACACTTGACGCCGGTGATTAAATCTCGTTCCCACTGCAGGTCACTGACTTGCCGACGGGTCACCCGCGTTGTGCAATCACGTCATCGTCCATGTTACACAAATATGAGTGAACGTTGTGCGTTTTATTTACGATACTGTTTCGATTGTTATAATTTTTTTTTTTTTTTTACATTTCTATTTTAACGGACGGTCGCACAACAATTGTGAGTATTCGTTAAGTTTATTTTTGCGCAAGCTACGGTCACTTTCTTAAAAATTCAAGGAGACGAAATACCAAAATTATAAACGAGAGCTTAGATATACATAGATTTTTCATTTTCAACCATTTTTGAATATCGAATTAAGAAGACCATTCGCTGAAGCCCCGTTGAAATGCTTTTTTTTTACGACGGCAGTGTCGTAGATTTTTAATTTTTTTTAAACTGCTCCGACATCGGTTCAGATCAACGAGTACCAATATCGAATTGACTATTGGAACATAAAGTTCTTCTAGTGAATTTGTGAAGAATAGCATCCTCGACAAAATTTTATAGCGATTGTGGTGTAAAATAGAACGAAAGTTGAAAAGGAAAAAAAAATTATACATCTAATGTCTCGTTAATACTCTTACATACCTATGTCTGGTTGTTGACAGTCGAGTTAAAAAAATTGACTCCTTTACAACTCATCAACCCTCTCAATGTGATGTTGTCCTAGATATCAGACTCCATGATATTTTGTGTTTATTATTTGTTTTGTTGCTTTCTACAGCTGGAATAATAAATGTGAAGATATTTTAACAAAAATTGATATAAATAATACCGCGATAAATGACGCGGCAAAAAATTTACCCCACATAATACAGTCGGAGAAAAATGCTCAATTAAAAATGTTCAAAGTTAAATTTTTAAATAATGACGAGGTTGTATCTTTGATTCGGCAATAATGGCAGGCGCGGGGATAATAAATCGAACTGGATAAGAGACAGTTGCGGGTAGATCGATTTCGGCAAATCGTAAAAATTTCGTAGAACTAGGAGTGGCAGAAAGAGATCCAAGTCACCTACATTCGGAGTGTGATCCGAAGCGCCGAGAGGCCAAAAACAGAAACGAAAGACAGAGCAGCTTAATTTGGTGAAGGAGATTCGGTCGTTGAGTTGACCCGCGCTATAATGAAAACCTTTTACGGGTTAATGATTGGGGGTAGGGGTAATTCTAGTCTGGTTGAGAAAATTACAGGTGTCACTGCAGCGGATATAATGAAAACCTCTTATAACACTTACGCAATCGCGTTTCGGGGCGGTGATTAGGGGCTCCTTTTTACAAGCGTGCCTCAAATTCCTCACAGCTCACCAAATGTTTGGATGACTCGACTTAATTTTCTTCTCCCTTTCTTTTTGTCCTTTTCTCTTCTCGATCGCTCTCTCTCTCTCTCTTTTTCTCACTCCCTTTTCCACCTCACAATCACAATCTCACGGCAAATGCGGCAGCCTGCACGAACATGGTGACTGGATTAATTCCCCCCCTCCCCCCAGATGCATTGTTCCATTGATCACTTTTGGGTTCTTGTCATCAGGCTTGCGGTGTACCAGGCGCCGGGATCGGAATGAATTCAATTAATAACACCGACCTTCCGCCCCTCCCCCCCCCCCCCCTTCCGCCATTCCTGCGCCCTATTCTCTATCTCTCTTTCTCTAAAAACTCGACGTATCCGTCACCCGGATTTTAAATTAAATATTTCCGCGAGTTTCGGCTGCCCACCATTCGGTATCCTCGTTTTTGTGAAATGATGGCTCAGTGGACGCGCCAAGCAGAAGAATGGAAGGGTTGAGGTGCACAAGCACGCGTAGCTGCGGCGGTACGTATCCAGAGATTATACACAATCGAGGGGGTGGAAATTGCCGTGATAAAGCTGTGAAGGAAAAGCTTCAAGGGGGGGGGGGGGGGGGGGGAAGATGACGATGGAATTCGCGATCGGTGAGTGGTCACGCGGAAATCCGATCTCAAGATATTGCTTCCCTCGAATTCATTCTCCGATTCAGTTGACAAAATTTATCTATAAGCTGTATTTTTTCAATCAATATTAATCCGAAATCAATCTAATGATGAGGTAATATGTTTATGACGTTGAAGCTAAAATTTATCACACTGACGATTAATAAAAAATTCTGACGAACGTCACACTACAATATAGTTACTATACTTTCATTTAGGGGACGGTCAATTATTAATATAAATTTACAGTTTATAGAACTTGTCAAGTTGTGAGGTGTTTAAATATTGCATCTATTCAAATTTCAATTGTTTTTACTATATTGACATTATTATATAATTTTATTTACACAATATTTATAGATTCCTTAACACCTCTGTGTCAAATTTTTATAATTTCCCAAATTCCAAATTTTATAAATTCTTATTCATCATTTTATAATTTCCACAGTCTATTCATAGGGTTGTTGAACAAAAATTTGGTCAAGGTATTATATACAAAGTGTAAATCCAATAAACAAATTAGCGAGTACCTACTGGTCAAAAAATTTGTCTCATTTTCAGTGATATCGGGAATTAGAACTGGTGAAATCGTAGGACAAAAAAATACTGTGACCAAAACTACTCATCAATGCAAGAGATAATACAAAGCGAAGATAAAATAATTGAACGATATAAAAATTTTTAAGTAAAAATACAAGCTAAGAAAGATTAAAGAAAATGACGTAACGGCTTAACATTGCAGTAATTCTTTGACCAGGGAGGCTCCTTGATATCCCTGCCGACGGGAGCCGCATTAGACAAAGTATACCGAACGCTCGGTATAAGACTGAGGGGGTGTAGAACGGGGGATGTGGGGGGAGGGGGGAGTTTCTTCCCTGTAATGTTAACCAAACTCGAAGGTGGATTAATTTTCGTGAGCCTCAGCGGGGCTGGGCGGGGATGGGGGTGGAATGAGGGGGGGGTTAAGGGGGTAGAGGGAGTAGAGCCACGCATCGGAAACACATAAGACGGAGCCATGCCTCGCTCTACCCTGGTGTATCGCTAATCTGTTTAAATAACGAAACATCCCTTGGGGGGGGGGGGGGGGGGGGGGTCGAGGGGGGTAAAGAAGGGGGGCAAGGGACGGATGGGGGTAAACGAAAATCAATGCATCCGACACCAACCGAGCAACGAACGGGCGGCGGGAGGGGGAAGAGAAATCTTCCTCCCCCTTCTTCTGCTTCTCTCTCTCTCTCTCTCCTGCTCTCTGCACCCTGTGTATCTATGTACTCGTATATATACGTATAGCCACCCCGTAGCATCCAGAGGTTAACCTTAGCTCCCTTCCCGAAGGGGTCCTCCTCCTCCCCTTTTCCCTTCTTCACCCTCGTTCCACCCGTTCCAGTTATAGGGCTCCTGTCTTCGCGAGATTAGCCTTTTTATCGAACTCACGACGGCACTTATTTAGCCCACAAACGGCGAACCAGGATTTCTCTTGGCTCCTGCGACTTCTAGGCTTCGTAAAAATGCAGATCTCCCAATATCGTTTGCTTCGATCGAATATCAACTGCTGTTCAAATATTGTCATCAACAGGGTAAGGCAAAAAAAAAAGAAAAACATTGTCGACAGATTGTTTTCTTTTTAGAAAAACAATTATTCCACGTAGTATAATTCGTGTGACACAATAATCGTAGGTTTATTAGTCAGAGCTTCACGGAAGGTTGGGATTAATTTTATAGTTTCAGCAATTGCGTAGCATAAATATGTGCTCATTTGTGTTGAGATGGAAAAAATTGATCCCGAACGATCGGGATTCTTCTCTAGGTTCGCCTCCATCCCTTTTTCACCCCCTTTGAATGAAAGAAGAAAGCACGATGTCGCAAGGCCATCTTCATTACGAGTGCATTATAAGCAGCTGAATAATTATCAGGTATAAGTACTTGTTACATAAATTTAGACTACCTACGTACCGCATGGCAGGTGAAGTGAAGGATTAATTTTTCTCTCCCTGAATAGCGTTGCACCTCCGACCTCCGGGAGGCTTGAAAAAGCCCGAAAAGAAATAAGAAGGAAACTGCATGATCGCCTCGATATTCCGGGCAAAGTGTACTCATGATTTCACAGCGATCGATCTCGGCTTGTACGGTTGTTCGTTTAATCCCGGCTCCCGTATACGACGTTACAACGAGGCAAATACACCTTCTTAGACACCTTCCTCTGCGGCATACAAGGCAGTCGGTGCCTACGGCACGGCAACGGATGTGGTGAACGTTTAATCGCGCAGGTTGGGAAAAATGTCTTCCGTGAGAAACTCGCGACTTCCCACATCATCGATTATACATACCAACGGTTGTTTTACGCGAAAAGAGCATGCGGTGAAAAGAAATTCACGATACGGCTGATGGCGTGTATTCGTAGAATATGGGTTGCATTAGGATGGTCCTTGTTTAGGGTGTTGACAATTTTTTTCCGCCCCACACCCCAAATCAACTTCAAATAATTCAAACACAATTGTTTTATTATATCAGATTTTTACCTCAACTCTAAGATAGGCCTCCTTTTGATCGAAGTTTCTTATGGAAATAACTTGGGAAGAATTTTTTTTCTCAGTGTATATTTTATTGTAAGAGTTATAACGTTCCAAAATATCTGTAACTGCGAGGTTTCAGCGAGCATTAGTGCTGCTAGCTGGAAAAAAAATTACGTCATCGTATCAGGCAATCTAGACGAATTTCACACCCTCGTAATCTGACTTTTTTTTATTTAGAGAATGTGCAATTCATTTAGATTGCCTGGTACGATGACGTGAATTTTTTTTCAAATAGTAACAGCAACGCCCACTAAAACCTCGCAGTTACAGATTTTTTCGAGCATTGTTACTCTTACGATAAAATATATACTAAGAAAAAAAGTTTTTCCCATGTTATTTCCCGAAGAAACTTCAATCACAAAAAGGATTATCTTTTAGTTGAGGTAAAAATCTGAAATAATTCGGCAATTGTTTTTGAATTATTCGAAGTTTATTTGGGGGGTGTGACGGAAAAATTCATCAACACCCTAAACAAGGACCACCCTAATAGAATATGTATTCATACAGTAAGCTCGTTCTTATATTTGGAATACTTTAGAATTTTTCACATTTTCCACCCCCGAATCAGTTACAAATTAGTGAAAAAGAGAATTTAAACTCCAATGTCTCAGATTTTAAAGTCTTATATTATGGGGGGAATTTTAATTCAGCAAAAAGCAGACGTGTCGACCCCATTCCAGCAAGAAAAGAAAAAAAGAAAAGAAACAAGTGTAACACGAGCAGCGAATAAGTGATAACGTTCACACTGAAAAATGCTACACGTGCAGTAAAAAGAATTGAATTTCGAAAGAACTCGTGTAAACGTGGCCGCAATAACGTTGCAGAGCGGAAAGTAATCCCGATGGGGGATGGGATTATAGTAGGTATAGGTCGAAGAGTTCTAAAAGAACAATACCTTGAGCACCGAAACTTGTTTCTCTCTCTTCTTTTCCCTCGGTTAGGTCCCCCAGTCATCTTTTTTCGGGAATGAAATGCTTGCGTAGCCGCGCAAAGGGCAAAGATTCCTTCCATATTTTCGATCCCGGGGAACAATATCGCAAAGTTTTCGTATATATGGGGGAATAATTCGTTTGCCATATGGCCCGGCGATCTCCCGACAATGCGTAACTGTAACCGTCGTCCCGCGCTCTTTGAAGGATTCCGAATTTCTATGATATTCGGCCAAATTGAGTTCACGCTTCATCGAACCCTCTTGCACTAGGCTCGGAAAAGCCCCCGAGCAAACCGCCGGTCACCGGACGAAGAACTCCGTCTTCTTCTATTCACCCTGCGGAGCAGCTATCGAATTATCCTTGATGGAATTATTTAATCGCTTTACCCCACTTTCATTTACATCTTCGAATTCGATGCATTTCGTTTAGACCGAAACAGTTTTTTTCTTACAGTGGTTCGAGTACAGAGTAGATTCGAGCAAACTGTCGGATGAAGAAATACACTCGTTAAGAAGATTCACCTTCATTTTCAAGAAATTTTTACCGTTTAATCACCTCTTTTAAACATCAGCGAAGTAATTTCTTGGCATTGAGAATTAAGTGGCTGGTTAACGGAATCAAGTGTCTCATGGATTATATGAAACCACCATATTTGATCGGCCAAGATATTTCGAGAAATATATGACCTACTTTCGAGTAAGCGGAATAGCAAGTGATCAAATAATCTGCCCGTTTTCAACTGAACCAAATATTTGACTGACCGTAGTAAGTCAAGAAGGAATTTAGTTAATCGGTCGAAATATTTTTTCCCGAGAGTAGAAACATCGATTCCTTTTTCAAACGTAATTTTTTATACTTCTACGTGATTTTAGAACAATTTTCTTTCCCGTCCGTGGGAATAAACCGACGAATTGTTGAACGAGTGGAAAGATTTTCGTGTCAATGACACGCGAGGTATGAAGCCACATGATCAAACTTCAGCCTGCAGAGCATCGGCTGTCCAGTGTTCACTTTCTGCAAGGAGAAAGAAAATAGCGAGAGTGAGTAAGAGGGTAAGATAAGAAAGAAGAAAAAATGCGAAATCAATACCGGTTTTACCCGTTTGTTGAATGAAAAATAAGAACCACGAGTCTATACGCAACGCTTAAGTAGTGCAATTACGTCGCGTAAATCTATCCGTCGCGCGCGCCCCGCAATCTACTCTCTCCCTGCGTATAGGGACTGACTTCGGACTATATACATACACGTATACATACCTATGTATATGCCTATAATGCCGCATGCTTCCATGGCCAAATCCCTACCTTCGCATTCTCATAGTGTGAAGTATAAAAATTCATTCGCATTTTCTTATTCTCCTCTCTCTCTGTCGAGTCCCGTGCAAAAATCGGACCAACATCTAATTCGCAAGTCTGTAAAAATGGCAAGATTACAGTTACGGAGACAAGTCTTGTCTCTCGACTCTCCTGGTATTGCGGAACGATGAAAATGAGGGAAGGCATTCGGGGATCGAAATAATCAGTGCCAAAAGGGGCGGGGATGGGGGGGATTCACCTACGCGACCTCGGGACTCGCAAGTCTCGTCATCGTCGTCGAAGTTTGTCGTTAGAGAGCGGGGGACGGGCTTTCCAACCTCAAAATTCTCGGTTACACAGAAGCGAGGCGTGGTTGTTGTTCGACGAATGTTTAAGCCACGCGGGTTGTTCCACCCAAAACTCGCTCTCTCAATCTACGCGGTAAGGCGCACCGGTAATTAATTCGCAAAGTTATTTCGCAGCGATCGTAGTGAGGCGATGTTTCCCTACCTTTTCGAGCTTTTTATGCAGTACGTCCGTTTGCAAGCATCTCGCGTTGAAAGTAAACTATGTTTTTCGTCGTTTCACGTATTCTTTATTAGGAAATAATCCGAGGAAGATCTATTCGGGCGATTTTATCGGGCGGAGTTTTTTCTTTTTTACCCTCAGTCGGTAAACCGTTGTATAAGAAAGCCGCGAGGTGATTGTTCGACGAAGGTTTCGCGCATGCAGGCAAGTCGAGCCGCAAGGAACAGGACAATTTTAGTATGTAATTGGATTAATTGGAGATGCAAATTGTTGCGATGGATCTAGAGTCGCAATTCTATTGTCTCGATCTGTAGGATCCACTTAAGGAAGGTAATTGATAGATCGTTGTTGCAGGATCCCCCGATAGCGGAGCCTTCGCCTGCCTGCTGGAAGGAAAGGAAAGGGGGAGAAGAATGACAGGTTATGAGGCTAAATCTCCTTGCGGTTCGCACGACCCCACTTCGTAACCATGTTATTAGTTGATTCTTACAATTACGCGACATCCCTGTGGTTATTCTATTACTGCAAGCTTTTCAGATCCTCTCCCCGCACCGTGCAGCCCATCCAGGCAGCTCGTCTCGAAACTAACTCGAAGACTTCCCGCAGCAGCTGAACCTTGTCAACCGCCTCTGTACGTGTGTGAGTTTTTCCAACATCGGGGAAAGGTATCGCGGAAGGATCTATGATCGACGCCACACACCGGGGGCACGAACTTTCGAATTCCTTGGAGCTGTCTAGGCGTGGGGCGGGTCTGGGAACAGGATCGGGGTTCGAATCGGTCTGCAGAGAGACGCGGCCGACGCCTCGCGATAAAGAGGCGGGTGTATAATATTCCTTTGGTCGGATGAAAATAGTTGAAAAAGAAATAATTTTCCACGTTTTATGGTATCGTGGTTATTTCACCCAATAACCGAATGGCCAGAGCTCGCCTGGAACGGTGGAGATGCTCTTATGATTACGGGTTTCGACCCGGGACGATTATAATTTTATTTTATTTAGGAAATATCGGCGGGAGGCCCTGCAGCAGCAGCCTCGGCAGCATCACCGCCGTTTTACTGGAAAAAAATCCTTTTGACAGCTTCGTTAGAAATTTCAAGATCTAGAAATGATTTACGACCGGCTAATTTACATACATGTAATCTGCCAGCCAGCGGACTCGCCTCGGTTTGTATAGGTACACGTGTATAATCGAGGGTACGTATACCTAATGTATATAGAATCTCTCTTTCCACACACACACACATATCCTCGTGATATATTTTTTCCACAACACCCGAAGGCCCCGCATCTGGACGTTCCTCGTTGCAGGCAGGCCGATTGTGGATGAAAAAGTAAAGTCTCTAAAAGGAGTCTGAGAATGGTAATCGAGTCTTTTAACGTACGTGCGTAAGTGTAATAATGCCGAAGTGGACCGAAGCGGCGCGAGAATCGCCTCGCAGCTCCTCGATCTGATAGAACATCGTCGAGCCTTCCTGCGGGATTCAATCGACTGGTTCACCGGCCTGTATTATTACCCCGAGATATCCCTCTCCTTCTGTTCCCTCTTACAGCGAGTTGGGGGAGATGCAGAGGAAATGATAATGAGCTCTCGCCTTGTTGCTTCGTTCTCTAATTGCAGTCGCGTTGCCACGATCCGCGATATCAAACCGCAGTGTCTTTGTTTCTCGAAACGGTATAATATCGTTGTTAACTCGTAGAAGCGATTACCTTGGCCGAGACATCTTCGTTACCTCATATATTACCAAGCTCTCCTCGACAGTTGTTCAACTTTTTCAAAGTCATCCATCAAGGCTGCAGACTCAACGATTCGACACGACGAATTAATTTACCGTCACAAATGGCAAGTGACATTATATGCTTACAGTATGAATCTACTCACCTTTTTTTGGGCCAGCTGAAACGAAACGTCGGTAAAATTGTTCTCGTAACGGATTTGCGCCGAGTCTTGAAAGGCAGGGTGTACTCTGCAGTATTGAAAGGTTCGTTTCGCAAGCCAAACGACGACCCCCGGGGACGACGTCTGTCGGTAGTCATATTTTCCGACTACGTGGTTTTCTACTCTTCGCTCTTTCCCCGCACATTCCGCTCGACCCTTCTTTCCCTTCGGTTTTCCATTTCTTCTCCGAAGCGACGTTGAAACGTTTTCAAATGGTCAAACGTTGTGCATCCAATGATCGCAGGATCGCGGGACGAAAGTGTATTATTTTCCAATATACATGCACGGAAAGGTCCTTCCGTCCTTCCTTCCTTCCTTCCTTCCTTGCTTCCTTGCCCCGCGCCTCCAGGCAGACGCCTATCAGACGTATGAATCGCTCCGGTAGATTTTCAGTTTCCGTGGCGAGGGAAAAGCAGATAGCTGGCCTGATCCCCGGGGACCGATGGGGGGAAAACAGACCCTTGGGGATCCTTTCGCGGGGCCGATTCCCTGTAATCAATTGGTAATCAATCGGCGAGTCGATGCCGAAATAGCGAGCAATCGTAGGACATATTGGCGGGAACAATCGAGTGAACAAAACGTTCGGACAATATCTGCGAGACTTCCATTTCGTTGTACAATTAATAATAATGGCAGACTTGGAATTGTATATTATAGCAGCTTGAGAGAAGTAACATGGCAGCAAGTTGTGCAACGGATGATGTGTTTGCACTTTGTGTAACTTTCCCCGTAGAGTAATTTCCTGGCCACGGCGCAGAGAGTTATTTAATAAATGATACGATTCCAATTTCCTTCTTCAAGTGTGGGTGTAATAACAGTCGCTAACTGCCGTTTGAAGCGTGGTTGCAGAAATGGGAAAAGCGTTGCAGAGCCGCGCCGCCATATGCAGGCCTGCAGTTATCTCAAATCTTTCGAGCTGCATAGACGTAAACCCGTCATCCGGTTTAGTGGCTGGCAGTAAACATTAACACAGTTACAAATCACGCCGGTCCCCATAAACTCCATACACCGCACTTTCGTCATTTTAACGCCGGTAAAACTGCGCCAACGAATACGGGAACGAGAGGTAAACGTTGTTACCTTGCGTACTCGGACGTATTTGCGTGACCCGGGGGCGAAAGTCCTGCCAGAGGCGAGCGTCGATGTAGCAATTGCAGGGGAGTGACCGAAGAAGACGAAGAGACGCGGCGAACGTCGGGCAGCTGTCGAAGATTAAGATAATCCCGAAATTAAGTCGAGTTTCGGAGATGCGTCGAGAGCCTTCCTCGTCTTCTCGATCGATCGGGCACCCGATAAATCGAGACGCTTTCACAGAGCCAGCTCGAATAGCGCAGGTTGTTTCCTGACCGAGAGACAACGGCCGGCTGATGACCTTCTCGTAAGCTCCGACCTTGAAGAAATGCCCGAGCGAATAATCCGCGCCCCGTAGCCGCAGGGCGCGAAGAATTGTGACGCGGTTATTGCGTCCCGGAGATCCATGCTCGAGAGAGAGAGTTTCAAGAAGAAACCTGCGGGTTAAGAGGTCCGCCACCGATCGTTACACTTTATTATCATATAATTATAATTATGTATCCTCTCCGAGGGCAGGATGAAAGCTCGAGGTTTGTCCATAGACGGGTAGATGGACGGAGGATACCGCGAAGCACGAGCTTCGGCAAATACTCTCATCCTCGAGCCACCAGGGTCATCCGATCGGTACGTCGACCCTGGAGATTCCCTGGCTTCGGGTTCGCCCTCGTCTTCCTAGGGTCGTCATTACCTACGGATATCAACAGCCCTGTACCGCAGCGTCTGGAAGAAGATCCAGAAATTATCGAATCGGCACACGCTTCTGCTGCGGAATTGCAGTCGCAGGTGAAGACTCGGAGGGTTTATATCCTTCGCGCCGATCATCCTTCCTTCGTCTTTCTCAAATTAAGCCCAGAAAGTCGTGAGACGAGCATTCGCATCTGACAAGGTACGCTCGGGCTGCTCCTAATAAGCACTTACTTCTCGGCGATATGACTGCGGTAATTTTTACTCAGGATCTAACAAATCGCGCTGTGCCTGACTGCGGTGAGAATGGAGGTGGAGGTGAAGGTGAAGGTTACTGCAAAGCAAATATCAGGATAGAAGAGTGTCTGCTGCGAGGGGTAAGGTGCTTCAGCCACAGACGCTGGCACCGTGGCAACTAGGTATACAGCCTCACAAATTGCGGAGAAGAGAATCTCTCTTCTCGGGAGAAGCATTAGACGGCATTTGACACGAGTCACTCGGAGGCAAAGACAATCGTCACCTCGGTAATCGATGGATCTTGCGTCATTTACAAAAATTATGAGACACGTTTCCAATCTTTGATTCAGATTCAAGTCATCCACGTGTAAAAAGTAACGATATGTGCTTTTTGCTCATCGGGCTTCGGATCCTCGCTATCACTTTACAGATTGAGTATTTTTTACACATCGATTAACCACTTCCCAGAGAATTTTGTCTCTTGTATCGCTCGAACTTTCATCGTTCGGTTTTCAGATAGAAACAATATCCTTTCGAAAATTGTTATAGGAATATAAGAAATGAGGCGTTAGCGAGCGCGACGAAAAGAAACCGCGAGGTGAATTAGGGAGAGATTAAGGAGAAGGGAAGCTGCAGAGATGGGGGGACGAGAGAAAGCAGAATTGATGAAACACGGTGAAATAATGAACCGCAGGGGTCAGGAGTCGTTGACAAAACAGATTATGGTAAGATTGCGAAAGCGAGTTTGGGGCGGGGGTGGAAAATGGAAGAATGAAATGGGCTGGGATCCGAGATGGCGAGATCGAGGCTGTCCAAACAACCCTTTTCCTTAATCGTTTAAGTGATTCGACGTTCGGCAAGCACTCGCTGGCTGTTTTGTCGCTCACTTTGGAGTGCGTCGACGCATTCGGCAGCCAAGAGTAGGTGTAAGGCGCCTTATACAACTCCTGTTTAACCAACGCGACGGAGCAGGAATCACCCTTTCTTCTTTCACGGTTTAATCGAGAGTCTCTTCGGCGCCCGTCTCTTTGTCCCCCGGTCCGTATGCCGCCGCTCCGCAGCCTCGCTGTCTCTACCCTCCAATAACCCTTCGGATGCCGCAGGGAGGCGACGAACAGCGAAAGGGTCGCCGTCACTTTGGGGTCACGGATGGAAACGGGCGGCTGAGATTCCGATAAAAGCTTTAATCAAGTCCCATTTAATTCTGCTCTAGAGGAATCAAATTTATCATCACGTTTTTCACGATGTACCTTCTGCGAAAAAGGGTTGAAATCCTGGCACGAACTCCGAGTTTCACCCCGAAAAAATGATGCCCTTCTTCCAGCCGGTTGAACTCTGCAGAAGTTACGACAGCAGTGGCAGTTGGGGTGTTTTTAAAACTGCAAACCTCCACGGGGTGAGTCCGGTTTTTCTCGAGGGTTGACATTTTGACGAGCCTCGCAAACGCGAAGTGACAGGCCAATATCGGGTTCGATTAATTTTCCGGTCATTATTTTTTATGACTTCTTATCGTCCTCGGTGCGCTCGCTGCTTCGGCTCGCTCCAACTCTCTGCACCACCAGTTGGTTTATTCCCGGTGATTATCACGTCGAAGGGGTGATCCCAGGGGTGGTTCCGAGGGTGGTGGCTTTACATAAACGTCGCTCCCGATCTCCAACGGTTCTAAAGATGTCCGAAAGATAAGCCAGCGTTCCACCAAGTTATATATCGATAGCTCTGCGAGATGGAAACCGGGATCCTTGGGGCTTCGGAATTCGTCGCAACTCCCTCCTTCCTATCGAATATTACCAGGGATGAGTGCAAGTGGAGGTTGAAGGAATCCAACACGATCCTCAAATTCTCGAGGACCGATAGAAAAGGTTTCGAATCTTTACTCTCGACCGAAATTTGGTACCGGATTCGACCCCTGATTAATTCTACCATTGAAAACGAATATCTTGATAGCGTCTATCGACACCCTTGGAAGCTAATTTGACAAGAAAAGTTATGAGCTAGGATATTGAACAGTGTAACTTGTGATCGATGTTATACACTTCCTATCTCTGGTGACGAATGGATTGATCAACCACACTTGACGCAATCCGTCCATGTTTGATGATGTTCGAAGAGGGCCGGTTCGGCTGGTGGTCCACAAGCGTTCGGAGATTCCTTAGTCCTTGGTCCCCGGAGTGTCGGAGTGTCTCGGCACAGCAAAGACCGAACTGAGGGCAGGGAGGAGCCGGAGGTCTGGCTGGGCGGAGCCTCGAAGACGAAACACCGCCGACCGCGACGTCGACTCGATCGCTCACTCACTCGCCAGACGGCAGAAACTCTTTTTCAGGTACTCCGCTCGCCGCTATTAATTATTTATGTAGTCTCCGACTGCTGCGTGTTCGACTCCAAGTAATCCACCAGTCTATTTTGCGAACAGACGCTGACAACGGATGCAGCCTTGGATTGGCGCTATGTGGAGAGGTGGATCGAACGATGGTGATAGGGGTTGCGATAAACCAAAGCCAGAGGCAATGATCGTCGAAGCTCTGCCATTCCGAGTTCCAAAGAGACTTCATTTCCATGAACATGTAACAGAGTTGGACCCCGCTCAAAAAGAGGAAATGTTACACGTACCACATACCTAAATGTGGTTCTACTATACATATGATATGAGGATAGGTGAATGTAATGCGACGTGGCTGCAGGTGTATGGTTTCTTCGACAAAGGAAAAGAAAGGAGCATAAATGTGGTGGACGAGTATACGTATACAATGGGTGTATACGAGTAATTTGTATTCATCCCGATGATCCATATCGAAATTCAAATCTACTTAGTTCTGAGAAGCCGGGCCCTGGTTCCCTCGCCCGTTTCATCCGTTCGCCCACTCGGCTGTCTCTCTCCCTCTCTCTCTCTGTCTCTCTCTCTTTCTCTCTATCTCCTCTATATACAGCTTAATATAATATTATTCCCGGTTTAGTTTAATGGTTCTGGGCGATTATTACATGTCCGAACGTATAAGGCTGACCGTGCACCGCATGCAGGAACGCCGAATACTCGGGAGTGGCGGCCTCGCTGCGGACGGGATGCCCGATTGGAGTAAGGAGGAAGAAGAAGAAGAAGGAGAATGAGAAGACGAAGATGAGAAGGAAGACGAAGATGATGAAAAAATAAACAAAGCGCACATCAGGGGGAGAAGAGAGCTGGGAGAGAGAGGAATATAATAAGAGAAAAAAGGTACGAAAACAAAACGCTATTATGATTGGTTCGACGGATTGGATGAACGAACGAACGAACGAACGGATGGATGGATGGATGGATGGGTGGTCCGAATTACCAAGCTTGCATTCCTGTCCAAGTAATTCTCTCCTCCGCTTTCACCCCCTCCTCCGGCCTCCGCGTCTCTCAGTCTTCCTCCTTGCACTTCAACTTCCTCCCTCCTCTCTCAATTCCTTTTCACACGCACTCCTTGCCGCCCACTCGTCCGCCTTAAGAGACCTGCCAAATGTTGCCAAGAGGCTTGCCTCGAACAACTGTTAGATGGCTACCGGTTCGTCGGTCTTACGCTTTCATTGGCGAAGTCTTGATGAAGAATTTTTCATGGTGATATTAATCCTTGATTCATTACCGATTACCATGCTGCTGACGATCACCTTGGCATTGTGTGATTTCATGATAGAACGTGAAGATCCACTACGGAAAGAAATGCACCTATATGCGTTAGGCACAAAGGAGATCATTGCAATGATGCGAATTAGATGCGGGCAAATGTCGAGCTACGAGTTGCGAGAGAAGGATCGAGGTGGAAGTGAAAGGGGGTAGGATATTAATGAAGATATTCAAATGAGAGAAAAATAAGCGCGACTCGCGGGCCTTTGTCGGTCGTTTGGATCATTTAGTGACTCGGCCTATGTAGATTATCCCGTGCACACCGGCGCAGCCAGCCTCCGTCCCGCTTCTTCAATTTCAGTCCTTCGTCCCCCTCGTCCCGACGTTTCTTTCCACTCCTTTCCTCCGTCTTTTTCTTTTCCCGTTCCTTTTTTTCTCTCCATACCCTTGCTTTTTTCAACCATGACAAGAAGTCGTGCAGCTTGCACTACGCGGAGTAATATCGAAGGCGTTCCCTCTGCGAGCCATAGGCGTTGCACGTTCTCCACTGCGCGACCAAACGTCCACTCTTCGTATTTTCCCAACCCGACCTCACTTTCTTTTCCACGCCAATACGGAAAGCGAGTGACCGGCTGGTCGTCGGAGGCGGACAAAGCGGGAGAAAGAGAGAACGGCGAACATCGTGCACTTTTATGGCGGGGAGGGAGAGAGGAAGCACGGCTCTGTTTCATGGTGTCCAGTGGTCCTGGAAATGTCCTTGAATTTTGCTTATCCCTCAGAAGCCCTTGAAACTATCCGTGAGTTTTTATTGTGTAATGGAACCATTCTACTCTTAATGTCCCTGAATAACCTGAAAATGTCCTGAAAATGTCCGTGAATTTGTACCGGACTTTTTACTGGACACAATGTGTTTACACGACGATCACTGCCACCCGGCACAGTATTGGTCCAGGTCAGTCATGGACTCTGTCGACTCTTAATCATCGTAATGCGGCAGTTCTCCGTTTCTTATGCAATTCAAGCTTGCTTTTAATGGTTGTAACGAGCTTAATCACCGAGGGCGATCCGAGAGGCTTTCTAGAAACACGTCTACTACTCCCGGGTCTAATTTCTCCCGAGAAGAAAACAAAATCGAATTATCCACCGGGGTGACGTCTGCTAATTCCGGATCATGTTCTCGCCACGGACTTAATGCTTGATGTAATTTATTACCAACTTTATCATCCCGTTGCAGGTGTCCCGTCCCTGGGTGGCGTATGCATAATAAAACGAGCGCGCTTTCCTCGACTGATCATCCCATCATCCCCGCCGGAAATCGAATTAATATGGCTTCCACCAGCGGGTAGCCTTGAATCGTCTGAATTGGAGCTCCGTCGACGATCAGATGTACGCTCTGCAGATCCGGCGCCATTCGAAACAGAAGCCGCAGACGATATTCAGAGCTTTATCTGTCCGTGGTGAACGGTAGCAGCGGCTTTTCACTCCCTCATGGACCTTTTCTTCGGTCGCACAAAGGGCACAATACGTCTATTTATACACACAACCTGTCCGCGTGTAGAGATGCGGGATATTATTTTCTTACATTCACGTGCGTGTGTATATGTCTGTGCGTATCACTGTCTCTCTTTCTCTCTTTCTACGCGTAGGATCGTTCCAATTTTAATTGATATTTTGTTGCCACCTATTGTTTCCTTTACTTCCATTATGGATACCTTTGTGGCGGGGCCGATACGGACAAATCATTACGTTCTGGGATCATCCGAGGGAATGCTTCACGTTGCCAAGTCATTTGGGAGGTACCTGGAGGGCGGCGGTCCGGCCTCTTCACCATCCACTTGCTCCTCTTTTCCTCACACTCCGAGCACCGTCGAGGCTTCGGGAAAAAATACACCGGAGACAATTTTACCGTTACCATTATTCCACACCCTTGCCTTTTTTTCTCCTGCATTGCCGATCGGGCGATTCACTTCTATCGAGGATAATATGCGATGTACTCCTCCATCGCAGCATCTGGAAAGTCAAGAAAACTTGATCCGAACCGTGAAGCACGAGAAGTTAGTTTTTCAATGTCGAATAGGTACCCGAAATTAGTATTTCTGATCAGCGCTCATTCTGATTGCCTCGGGTAAATGAGGCGAGGCATTTGAGGAAATCGATCGAAGCTGAAAATTAAAATTCGGGAGTATCGATGCAGCGATCGCTTTCGGCACGTATTACCATCGATCCGTTGCAAATCCGTATCTTTTGTCAGAGATTCGGAGGTAATCACCGAAAATTACGTTCATCTTCCTGAGGTATATGGAGCAGCAGGTATTATACAGAGATAGTCGAGGAGCGGCGCGATGTAGGTAAGATATTTGAAAACAAAAGAGAACCGTTCCTCCGGCGGGACGCGCGGCATCGTTTCGAGAAGAAGAGAAACGCAGAGCACGACGGGGGTCTGCGCGATCCTCTTTTGTTTCGCGTTCTTAAGAAACCTGAAGAGGCCCAGGGGCGGCTTACGGCCGCCATTGTTGCCGATTACATGCCGATATCATTAACCACTAATTCAGAAATCACTAGGTCCTCATCTCTCGCAACGTTTCTCAATGTTTCCGTCTCGCGTTTATTGCTCAAGCATAACCCGCACATAAAACTTACGCCCCGAGTTTGTCGTACCTACGTATGCCTGCGAGGCAGCTAATTAATCCAATATGTCGGACGCTTTGTTCTGTGTAATGTAATTTGGCGAAAAAGTATAGAAAAGTAAAACTTGTCTGTATGACAGTAATACCGTCACCGAGATGGAATGTAATGCGAATACCTAATACGTGATTCCGACGAAGGTGTATCGCAAGTTTTTATCTTGGGGTGGGAAAACGGGGGGGGGGGATTGAAATTTCTGTAATTATATTGCACTCTATATGCTAAATATGTCGCGTGTCCGCGGGGATCTTGCCAGTGTGGCTGCCAAGAGAGTTATGACTCAGTTGCCGCCTTCCCTCGACCAGCCATGCGACAAAACTATCAACGAAATCGCTCCTCGGACGTCGACTATCGCGATAAATGCCACGTACATATACGAGGAAATAAAAATTCCCGGATGATAATCACGGTTTCAAGTCGACGCTGCTGCTGCTCAGTGTTTACATAAAAGTTTAGCCACGGTGCGGGGAGATAAGAACGTTGGAAAAAAAAAATGTTTCTGCACTTATATTATAATAATTTCCGTTTGAAACCATGTTGTACAAAATGTAAATTCAACGGTGGAGATATACCGAATACAAACGCATGTGTATCTAGGTATGTACCTAGAATTGTACAACGTACAATACGGAGCGATGATAAATAAAATCCAAGGTACACGTCTGAGGTTCCATTCTCATTTGGGGAATCCCCGTCCGACCCCCATAATAATCGTATAGGCATAGGATAGGGCATATACGATGTATAAAAACTTATCGAATAACCTGTCGGAAACCAAATCCTGTATCCTGTCACTCAATATTCTGTCAAAACAAACTTAACCCACCTACCGCGTCGTCTTTTGTTTCGCAATGCGGGCCATACAGGTGGCACAGCCTGTCACCGACAACCTCCTTCTCCTTTTCCTTTTCCTTCTCCTCTGCCTCCACCAACTTCTCCTCCGAGCAAACGACAAAGAGCCCAAAGGAGCTGAGAGGCAAAGCGACATGAAGGTAGGTGTACTACTCTCGCCACACGTCGACGGAAAACCAACGCCAATCGTTGAGCGTCAAATTTTCACGACACGTCAACTCGTGCCATGGGTGACGTACCTTGTAACGCTACCACCATCAGGGTAGTATCGTGTGTCTTTCTTCCCGTACTCCGTGACATTGTCCTGATTAATAAGTTGTCTTCTGCTTCCTCCTGCACGGTTTACGAGTTACAAAAATTTCCTAAACCCAATTGTTGGGATGACGGTGACGCTCTTCGATTCCAAACTGGCGCTTTTTCCCGGCAAAAAAACTCTCGGTCGTTGATCAATTGATACGAAGAGGCGTAACCTGCACTTTGGAGCGCAGCTGGTGTAAGTATCTCAGAATTCGCCCCACGCGGTAACCCAATAGTCCCCCGACTCTCAAACTCTTAAACCGTCGCTTCGCTCTGGTCGAATTAACCAAAGTCTGTATCGGTTTACCTCAAACATTGTGCTAAAACCATCCATCGTTCTCTCTGCACTGTGGTGGAAGCAAGGATGTTTTTGTCGAGATAAAATCTTTGAATGGTTAGAGTTGTCACGGTGATGGAATTTGATGGTTATACCGAAGGGTTGAACTATGGTTTACCCCCTTGCCTGTGACGTAATACAGACAGATTACAAATTCGGTATTTCTTTCGGAGAATCTCTTTCGGAGCACGGTGTGTCAAATGTGTAAACTAGTGAGAAGAACGACCTGATAGATTGATATCAAATAATGAACTACAGGCCAGTGTTACCAATCAAAAATGAATTGAAGGCCACGTGACCTAAAGTGATCAATATTTTTCAAGGGATCAAAGTACATTCGCATTTTTGCAAATCTTCACTGAGCTTACGCTACTCCGTGAAACTCATTTCAACTCATTTAGAGAGTATTAGTGTAAAAAGGTATTTTTGATGTAAATAAATAAATATAAAAAACAGGTTTCAGGAATCGAAGATGTTCCTCGTCGCGAAGAGGGTAACGTGAAGTTTGGAAGAGGCAGGAGCAGCAGCAGAAGCAGCAGCGTATAACGAGAAGGGTAATCAGCGCAAGTGGATGCAGACCGCGTGGTGTCCGAGCCGTATAAAAGGAGTTGATCGATGATCAGCCAGTGGATTCTGGGTTATAGCGATAAATAATGGTAAAGATAATGATTGGAAATCCGAACATTGTGTCGGACCTAAGTGTGGGCATCGAGGATAGGCGGATGCAGGAACACACGCACGCACACCCGAGAATCGAGAGTTGCAGAGAGGAGCGGCGAGGAGAGGAGAGGAGAGGAGAGAAGCGGTTGGCCGTTGCGGACAGGTATAACCTATAGTAATCAATATTAATTACTCGAGACAATGGAATCTCATTGGACTCGATCGTTCGATGGGTGAGGTTGTGTCGGCGGTGCGGCGAGTCCCCCCATCTGCTGTTCCTTGCTGCTGCTGCTGCTGCACTCGCCAAGGGAGGAACGAACCAACGAACATACCGGTTGGTTCCACGGGAACCGCGAGCCTCTGCTCCGCCACCTACTGTAGCCAGGCATAATCTATTGTTGTTGACGTTATGCGTCGTGATGTGCCCGTGCAGGGGGAAACAACAACGCCATGCAACCCCCGAGTCACGATTCAAAGGCATCCGCTCAGAGCGTATGCATGCTGCTCCGCGTTATCACTCCATTATAACCATCCACCGGCTCCGTTTCCACACGACCAGATTTCCCGGATTTGCCACGGCGCATCGATTCCGGCCTGCAGGACCCACTTATTTCGTGATGTGCGAAAGCCGTGTTTTTAAAAAACAATTATCTTTTACACCGCTTTTATCGCTGAATCGCTGCTTCGCAATTGGGTCACAATTCGATCTCGATCCACCAGTGTGAAAATTAGGTGATTGCAATTCTCAATCTCCATACAACGAGCTACTTGAAGATGCAGGTAACGCACCCCGGTGACCAGGGTGACCCAACTCAAAAATTGATATTTTTCAGCTGGAACCAGATTTGGATTTGCAAAGTTCGAATCTATAAGCTTGAAAACTGACAATGCTGTTGTTGAAAAATTTATCGTCACAGATCATAGAATAATAAGTAAATTCTATAAGCATGCAAGGCTTTTATTCATAGTTATTTGATTCCACTGAAAAATGACAATTTTTTTAGTTGTTTAACCCTTGTCGCCGGAATGCGATAAGTTTTCTACTTAAAAACTATGACAATGATCAAAGTTTTGTGCACAAAAATTTTCGTAAATATCTTTAGAAGAGTTGTAATACCAGTCGAATATTGAAGAGTGTCGTAATTAATGACGGAATTGAGGCTTTTGTCAGAGCTAAAAGTACCTATAATAGTCATGTTTACGCTCACTTGTAGTGAAACTAAAGTTTCTCTACCGTAACAATAAATTTGAAGCTGAAAGCGCAAGTAATAACTTCTAATAAATCGCGGCTGCTTTCAGCGTGAGCTTTATTTATGTCTCCACTTATTGCCCGAGTAGTACGATCAAAATTTTCGAGAATTACGAGTAGATTTTTATCATCATTTCTTTTTCATCCGTGAAGCAAAAAAATTGCGCAAATATTAGGTGAAAAATCGTTTTCCACGTGTCGATATTCTATTTTCAATTTCAAGAACATACAGCGCGTTTCATGCACTTGCAGGGCTTACGATAAAGGGAGGAACATTTTCCTCCTTTGCACGAGCCATTTTCCCGTGTTTCAAGTCGGTGCAGAAAAGCGCGCGATAATAATTATCGCAAGGGCTGAAACCTTCGAGCTGCCGAGGAGGAAGGCGTTTTAAACCGGAAACGATACGCGACCGGAAGTTGTCTACGTACACCTTTCGTCTCGGGTGCCTTTGCCGTATATGATCGAGGTCGAATGGCTGCAAGAAAGGTCTAGCAGACGACGTCGTTACCGGCAAAATAGACGCGTGCTGTGCTGGCTGCAGCTCAGCGCTGCGTCTGCATCAGCTGCAAGCTCCACGGTGCATATATATCGGGGACTTGATGACAGGCGGGCACGCGAGTGCGAAACCCTTCTAGGAAGTAATTTTCACGGCGTTGCTTACTCAAAGGCATAAAAATGATGATAATAATAATAATAATAATAATAATAGTAACGACGCCCTCCTCTACCCTCTTCGTTCTGCTACCGTTTCAGCTCACTGAGGGCGCGATTTCCCCGGGAATGCACCTGATGAGCCTTGATAGTCGTCGTTAATCGGTTAACGTCTCTGCAAATCGGCGATTCGCACGCTGCTTATCTATAAAGTCTGACAGAATTTATTATTTCACATCATGAGGATGATTCGGTTTCTTAATCGTAAGTTGTTCGTTTATAAAGATGGATTAAATATGCTGTAAGGGGGACACTTTAAGTTAGCTCTTTGAGGACGGAGGAAAGCGTATGTATAGGTATTCATTATGGTAATACTGTTGACATATATGTTGAGGACATTTTTCAGATCACTCATTGCGAATTTAGTTTGGATGTGTATATAGAGACTGATAAAATTTTGTTATTCTCAAAAGGTTGAATTGATAGATGAAAGATTTTTTATTCGAAGGTGTGATATTAATAAATAAGATATTTAAGATAAGTTTTTAACGATATCGTATTAAAGCTTAACGGATAAACTCAATTTCGATGTCTTTTTCTTGAAGAAAAATAATTCTACGTACTATTTGCTGTTGTTCACATTTCATTCCTCCTCCATCATTTTTACGAAGAAAACTTTCGCCTTATACAATCATTATATAACTGAAAGAAATTTCATTTTGTTAGAGTCACCAGAAAATGTTATAAATATAGTAGTCGGTATGAGGTGTGTATACATTTTCTGGTGATTACAACAGTAATCTATTTACTACTGTATTTAATTAAGTAAGATTTTTAAACTCAGCTTATCGCTGCGTCAACATTAAATCATTACAACAGTTAGAAGCAAATATAGTACAGGCAACTAAACATAATAGAAAAATAGTTATTACTAAATTTTCTGGTTACGCAGTTAAAAAACTAACTTTTTTTTTTTTGTACCCGGAACCATATTCCTCGATCATGTTAAAAAACGAGAATTAGTTAAGGACTGTATAATAACCCTAATTAGAAATTTTCTTCGGTGGATAAATCGTGCTTTCAAGCTTTCCAATTTTCAACCACCGAACTATGCGGGCTATGCATAGCCACATGTCACCGGAGTTGATTTTTTCAATATCAACCAGCGGGATAGCAGTAGCTAGCTATGGAATTGATTCAGGTGAAACAACCGAAACCCCTGAGAACGCCCGCGGTGGCAGGTGCCAACAATTTCAGATTATTTAGGCTTTGACCCCCAGAAAGTTGTGGACAACCGTGGATAACAGGGTCGAGACCGCGGCCGCCATATGCCCGAACCAATTTTTACGGTGTCAAAAGGCCGGTGAAAAATTGAGCCGACAAGCTCGAGCTCTGCGTCTTGCTCCCATATCCATGCCATACACGATCTTGCACGTTACAAGTATAAGGATACCGCAGAATGATCGCCACGCGCTGCTTCGACTTTAAACCCAAAGTACTCGCAATTTCCGGGAAAATGAGCAAATCCTAATCACGGTAAACATTTCCAAACTCTTCTTTCGGTCGACTGATGATTCGTTCCAACGTGAGCTGCGGAAATTGTCTTTCAATGTACGTTTGCAGTTGGCCAAGAAGACTTCTACTTGAGAAATTTTTTATGGACGTGAAGGAGAAGAGGTGAAAAAGAAGTTAGAATTTCGGAAATGTCAATGTTATATTTATACAATCGGATCATGGTAGAGTGAAATCCAAAAAAAGACAGCTTAGTAGTGGGATATACCTAATGAAGCTATCCGTTCTACTCTTGGGATCGTATGGTGAATGCATGTGCGCTTCATTGCAATGTGTGCAAAACATCATTCATACCCATCTGGTGGGCGCTAATGCGCGGTAGGTATTCGATGCACACACATCATGTATAGATGCCGCCTACGCAAACGTTGGGATAGTTGGTGCAAAGTTGTAGCATGTCAGTGGGCAATCCAATTACCCCTGAAATCAAAACCCACGGTTAGTCAATTAACCACAAGTAGTCCAATGTATCCATTAGTAAAAGCTTGCACGGAGCTTTCACGTGTTGCCGTATTGAAAGCCGCTTTTCCGATCTAGGTATGATGGAAACTCAGGCTGAAACAAGAGAAACTCGCGATACGAGGAATGTTTATTCTATCTCCACCAGATGCTGTCTCTACTATGAATATTAACTGTGCAAAGCACTTCGATGATAGTTCCTCGGTCAAATAAAACGCGGGTGATGTATAACGATGAAAAAATCGTTGCTAGTTAGGTAAAAGGAAGGTATAGTGGATTCGTCTAAGGCGATGTAGGGTAAAATTTGATCTTTCTTGGCCCCCCCCCTCCTCTCTCCCTCTGTCTATCTATCTTTTGGTGTAGCCCAGACAAGATATACCAACCTTAAATAAGAAATATGATGTCAATATCGAAATTCATTTCGGAAATACGCACCTAAATTTATTAGGGTATCATTTTATAACACGTACCTACCACGTGCCTCGCGCGGAACGAAATTACGTTCCATACCCTTGTATAACAGACAAAAAAAAAAAGAAAAGCAAAAAATAACAGATGGTACCTCGTCACTATTCATTACTGCCCAAACAGTTGTTGTGACAGAGTAATATTTTCCTATTTAATCCGGCCTTCTATCTAAATTGATTAGCTACTCGATCATTTGTTATATCATAGCCGTAAGCCTCAGGTTTGTATACCTTATACTCAACAAACGCTACCGACGAGTTGAGTACAAGGCACGGCACAAATTTCTTTCGTTTCGTACTCTACCGCACGCGTAAAAGGACGCTAACTCACATTTTGTTCCAAATTGGATTTCTTGAATCCACAATGAATGACACTTCACATCTCAGCTATTTCCATCTCGTTACCTTCCGCTGATATGTCTATGCATCAGAGGTGGTCGGCTCACTGTGACAAAGGAACGTTATGCAATGCCGATAGGGAACCACCGACAATGGTGTACACCAGTGAAACTCTGTAAGCATCAATTACTGCAGATATATGGAACCATCAAGGGTTCATGGACTTTTATGGAAGTAAGAGGATTGAAAGTTGGACTCTTGGAAGTGAGTGACCGTGTCGCTTCGCTGATATGGAATGAAATGGAATGATTCAAGCCAAGATTGAAATGCGTGTTCCTGTACTGCGACGATTAAGCGACGAAGACCTCATCAAGGCGAATTGCTTCGCTTAGCGCCGCGTCGAGAAGGAGGCAGAGCAATCCTACGGGCAGAAAACATAAAGTCTTTCATTACGCTAATCACCAAGAGATAGAGAGGGTAGAGATCGGTGTTTTCATGGTACCCTAGCCCCATGGCAGGTATAATCAAGGAGGGCGAGTCACCAGTTACACGCTTAAATTCTACACTCTCTCTCTCTCTCTCTCGCTCTCTCTTTCTCTCTCACTCTCCCTCCTCCTCTCTCGCTCTCTCCTCGATAGTCCGCCGGCACCAGCCACCGTTGGTACATCCACCAGCAGTACGTCCCGTACCGACGTAACAACTTTATCCCAATAATTATCTTCACGTACAAAATGCCCATTTGCGATTTCAATTATACACGAAAACTAACCTGCTGTATGGTTCATTTCTCGGCTCTAACCGAATACCGGAGAGCTCGATTACTTTGTGAAATTGGTCTACTAGGTGGGTGCATCATGGTGACCAAAGTATGCCTGCAGCATTCGGTTGTCTTCGATCTTCGACGGAAAGCGTAAGCATCTACTTTCTTTATAGGATTCTGAAAAAAAAACTACTGCAAAATACGAAATTCTTCAAGATTATATAACTTTGCACTTGGAAAGCTCTATGCTATTGTGGAAGGATTATAGTCGTGCTCACCAGACTCGCGCCTCATATACATGCTGCAATTCATTGCCCCTTCCTTCACCTTTTGACTGTAGGTGTATTATATGTATCTAGGTAAGCACTTAGCTTCTGGATCAGCGCAAGCGCTAAATCTCCTCCCTCCCGTCGTTGTCACGTTCGCTGATTCCACAAAGATATGTATACCTGGCTGTATTGTGCCCGCAGAAAGAACACGCCGATGATAATAATAATTAGAAAATAGAGAACGTCGTACGATCAAACAGCCACACCTCGACGTGTGTCACGCGCGTAAAACGTGTACTATCCATAGACGCGTGTATATAACGTATACAAACGATTCGCGACTTGAAATCCGTAAGGTGTGACGTGATTGGGTATGACGTAGGCATGATCGATATTATTTTTTTATTTTTTTTATTTCTCTCACAGTCTTTTCAGTCCTTCTTGAAGCCTAATCTCAGTAAATTTAAACACAGTTCTTACCAGTATTCCTGCCGACAGTAATTGAGGTAGTTGAACCAGTCATCGACGGCCTTGAAGCAAAAAACTGACTTTCAAGCCTGGACTTTGTGAGTGTGAATTAGAGACAGTCGCTGAATTGTCTTTCAAGATTTGTTCTGGAACGGTGAACATCCGAGAATGCTGGACACCAATTACCAGGGGAAGCATGGACATATAAGACACTATGAATTAACGTCAGCATGAATAGAATTTACGAATAGTCACTTGAAGACTCGAATCTTTCTGCTATTTTTATCTCTCGGGGTTGCCATTTCACACAACAGTGATCCAAAGAGACTAGAGTGATTCATCGTCAGATTGGAACATGCTTTTTTGCTAAAAATTTTTTCCATTCTGCGTCCATACACAGCAGCAAGATTTTTTATTCGGATTGTACAGTTGGTATGAACAATGTCCGTGACTACGGCGTGTGTCTCGATGACTGGTAGATACGTCTACCTCATCCGTTCTTCCCGTCTCGAACCGAGCGATTCGCTCACGGCAAGAATTAGATACGGTTGGAAACTTGGATACGCTTATTAATTTCAAATTCTAAACAGGATGAAGTTTCAAGGGAGTTTATCCAGCTCCACCCGGCAAATCTACCCCACGTTCTCCGTCTCTCCCCAATCTTTCTCACCGTTTCTCCTTGTCACTCTTGCTCTCTCTCTCTCTCTCTCTCTCTCTCTCCTCCTCCCTCTTTCTTCGCCTTGGCTCGAGAAGTTTTATGCAAGATCGCAAAAATCGCGAAAGAAAAATAAAAGAAAGGTGTAGCAACTGCGCTGGGACTGGAACAACGATTGCCAATCGTGGAACTCGCATTCCCCACATCTCCAAAGGTCTTCCTAGTCCCGGCCTAGACTCGCCCTAGTCGAGGCGTTAATGAGGTTCGGTTTTGATTAGCACCGAGACTGTTTAACGGTTTGATACCTCGCCCGGTAATCGAATCCAGACCTAATCTCTCAAGTTATAACCAAATTATTGCCTCCTCCATGCACTTGGCTCTGCACCGTCCTCGTGATGCTCGCTCTCCCCTCTTCGCCCCCGTTCCGACCCGTTCATGGCAGGTATACCCGTTTCGATCCAGCCTCACTGCTCGATGTCACGGCTGCTCTAATTCTCGCCCCGTTGACACGTTCGAACCGCGTTATGAACGCACGTATTCGACTCTGTCATATTATTCTGGATAGCTAGATTCCGACGCGAAATTTTGCCGCAGTCTGACATCGAATTCGATTCCATAAACCGACTGCGATCAGAAGTGAACGTCACGCTTAAAGAAGAATTTTATATTTTCAGAATTGTGTACAGTTTCACAGCCCTGTACAGTGCTGTCTTTGACTTACCAAAATTACACCATATGTTTTACATTAACCTCAAAACAAAGTTGATGACAATTGTTACCACGTTTTTATTTCGCAGTTTTCACACCAATCGGCTGCCACGCGCAATACGATAGTCGAATGTGGCAAACTGGAAATCGGTAGTCAAAGAATCGAATTGGAAGGAATGTCAACGGTCATTAGATAAAGAACACCATTCAAACGGCCGACTTCTTTTGAATCTATGAGAGTGCTCAAAGGTGATAATGAAAGTAGACATTAACAGGGTGATTACTTTCACTGTTGTGATTAAGAGAGAGAGAGAGAGATCGTTCGATAATTAATCACCCACCATGAACTACGTAAGACGACGTCATAATTCCAATGCCAGTTCCACGCGAGCCTGCAAATTAGTTGCAGACGATCCACATCGGCGGATGAAATATTCCACACCACCGTGATCTAATTCCTCCAGTATAGCTGCCATCTTGGATCGATAATAGTCGTATAAAAAGAACTGGAGCCTTGCCCGGTGCGGCGGAGTGTCGGGAGGTATTCAGGGTGGAGGTGCTGTAGGTACACGGTGTGGATGCTACTCGTGTGTAGCTGAGCGCCTATATGGAGGGAAAAGCGACGTGGCGGTATAAGTGCTCGTCGCATTAGGTTATGGTTTTAAACGCGCCAAATTATACGTTCGCGAGCCAGCTTAAAATATTCCAACCAACGTCGAAGCGAGAAGGGTAAAATAAATGTTGAGGCATTACAACCCGAACGAAGGAACGAACCGACCAACGAACAGGCGGCCCGGCTCTGCATGTAGGTAATGTTACACATACGCGTTCAATGTCGCATGTGCTTCTGTGTGCAGAATGCGCACGTTGCACTCGGTGCGCCCACGGAGTGTGTTGTCCGATGTTGCAGCAGCGGTAGCAGTGCAGAAAAAAGTCACTGACTCGATTGGCGGAAATAAATTCAAAATGGCCGGCTAAAATGACCGGTAAAATGGCGTCGATTTCGCATGTACCCCTGTATACCAACTATACATAATAACACCGCGACGAACGAGTCAAGTTATTCGTCGTATTACCCAGCATGGATGCAGCGGCCGACTTCTGATGGATTACATATACGGGACACGGCCACTCGGTATGGGGAAAAAAGAAACGTCGAAAGCTGCGATTTGAGGAAATCAATTTAATATTAAGACTGATATTTAACGGTGCAGGAGTATAAAGACCCCGCAGCCGCCAGCTGCTCGATCATCGTCGAGGATGTTATTATAAACGCGGTGTATGTATATATATGTATGTGTGTGTGTGTGTGTATGGACATAATAAAAGTACCAAGAAAGGGCTGAGCTGGTGGCATAGTGTGCAGTGTTTATATTCAGGGTATGTGGTAATCGCAGTGAAGAAAATATAACAACAACAAAAATACGAACGCCTACTCTTAATTTAATTCTGAAAAATTTTTATGGTTAACCCAGACTGCGCAAAGGATCGAGGATCGACGAAAAAACCCATACCAAACTACCCATAATTACAAAGTTCTATAGAAAATTGCGTCCATTCGAATCTTAAATGGACCGCATTGTCTTAGGGGGCCGTAACACCGAAACTAACCGAGAGAAAGAGAGAAAGGGAGAGCGCAGTGAGCGAGCGGAGAGTTTGATTTATGAGTTTTCGGTTTCGGAGTAAAAAATACGAATTAGTTTTCGGGATGATCGCGCGGAGATAATAGGCCCGATTAAGAATCCATCGCGGGTGAACGTCGAGCCCACTCGAGTCCTCCCTGTGCCGCGCATACCCCCGGGCCAAAGAGAAGCCACGCCGAACAAGCGTCTCCACCTTCACCTTCACCTTCCACCACCTTCGGATTTCTACACCGTTCCACAAGGCCTCGTCTTTATCGCGTCAAACATCGAGCATCGCATTCCTCGAAATGACTCCAGTTCGCACTTTGGCACCGTTCTCGGCAAATGATGGATCATGAACCAGTTTCTTCATTCACAGTTGGAGATTCTACTTCAAATCGAATGTTCACCCTTTCGCTGAACCCTGTCTTCCATCAACCGCTTGTGACATACATGATTTTACAAATTTGAAACACTCGGCCTTTGTCCTTAGCGTCTTCTTGAATTTCTGTCTGTGATTGTATTCTTAGCTCATGGTCTGGATTTTCACTGATTGTTATTTTTTGGAATGTTTTTTGGGGGTTGGACCGACATCGTCGCGTAAGTAGGAACAGGGTGAAAGGAAAAATGCGTTATCGCTATTTCCCCTCGAGACACGGCTCGTTAGTTCGACGATCTATAAATCAGTGTTTAACGAATCGATTATAACGATCAGACTTTTCTGGCTACCACAATTTTGTGCGCCTTCTGACACACGTAAACGTTTCACTTAGGCACATACACACAAGGCTGCGCGGCTAGCTCCTGCGGGAACTCGTTCGTCTGAGATAAATAAAAAGCAGAGGAGATTAGAGCGGGAGATTGATTGGAAACATTTACCCAACAGACTCCTCGGTCCTCCATTACACACGAACCGGCAGCGAGCCAGTCGACGTAAATTTCATGCAGTAAATATGCTCGGAGTGTAATTCGGTTTGTCGTCCCGGCCGCGCGATCGTCGGTGGTATCATTAAAAATAGTAGTCCTTCAAATTTTACGACGCGAGATTGCCAGCTATCTAACGCCACGTCCGTGATCGCCACTCGTCCGTCATCGACCAATCGATCTAGCCACATTGCGCAGTCAAAGATCAGTGGTCAAGAGCTACGTAGAGAGAAGAAGACGATCCGTGCATGGTTGCGTAAGGTCCCAATCTCCATTTATAGTTTGGCTTTCCCAAACCATGGTAGGCACTTTTATGGTCAGGATGACATTTTTAATTACCTACCTTGACGTCATATTACAGAGGCTGAAGACAATGACCAAAGTAAACTCACCATATTTTCATCACCTTATCCAACGGACAGCTGAAACTATCGACGAGCAATGAAGGTAGTTTGGCAATTGCACGCGCATAGCCTGCAAGACTTCGGTTGAAGTTTGAATGGGCCAGAAGGACAGGGGCCGACATGCCTGGCTGGGTGTACCAAAGTGTGCATGCCGTGAATGCACGCGTCACTATATCAAGCTGAAAACGGTTGCTCGAAATTAGGTTTGATTTATCGACTGACTGTCGGGGGCTTAAAACGCAGACGGAAAACGGTTCAGCCCAAAATATAAGCTGCATTTGTGACTCGCCGGAATTTCTTTCGAACCTGTCTACTTATACGACTGTTGCTGCACTGCCGCTGCGTCAGTCGGATGATAGTTTCTCGGAGCACGAGGCAATTTTGGCAATTACGTAAATCGTCTAATGTACCTCCCGGCTAATGATTTCTCATTACAAGTAATAAATCTCCTCTCTCATATCTCTCTCTCCCTCTTTCTCTTCTCGGCAGAGGAAATGGAGGGAAGAAGAAGTCAGACGCCGAATACGAAAGCAATTCCTCACCTTCTATCTGCCTCTGGGCAACCCGGACAAATTGCCGTCATTGGCCTCGAGTAGTGCATGTAAACAGTTGAATCTTCAAAGGAAAATCAATGCCAAGAAAATAAAGGTATTCGGCGAATCTACAAGCAAACGTTACCAATCGTTATCACTAGGGGTGGGATATGAAGAATTAGCAAAAAATGCGTTAGCTGATGCTCTAAGTGCGGTAGTTGGGGGAAACCACCTCATTTTACATCGCGGGTACAGGAACCGTATTTATTTGATAACAAAGTTGAGAAAGACGGGGTGGAAAAAGAAGGAAGGAAGGAAGAAGGGATGGAAATAAAAGGAGCGAGGGAGATCAGAGGAAGAGACGAAGGAGCGGGACAGAGACTCTTTTATATCAATTATTTCCCGCTATGGGGATATTATCTTACGACCTAATTACAGCCGCCTTTGTGTTGAAAATAACTGAAATAAATATAATTATCCAAGCAAAGGGAAGAAGACGTGCAGGGGTTGAGCAAAGGGTAGTCGCCGACGCTCGGTCGGGCCTTAACGCCTTGGTAGACTTCCGAGCCTCCGAGTTGGAGTTAGAGCTGGAGCTGGAGCCAAGAAGGGGGAGGTTGGCTTGCCCTGATGGCGTTTCTTGTTACATTAACAGAGTTGATGAAAGGTGTTTTCGGTCTCAGATCAATATCTGTTATTCTCCAATCATACGAGCTGCCGACGCCTTGGATTTTTTCACGAGCATTCTTCGTTATGGGGAACCAGGTTCTAAATATCGGGCATTATCTTCTAACCACTCTTGGCGTTGCATGCATCAATTTCTAGGAGATTCTTCTTGTGACAACTCATTGTCGTAGCTGCTTTGCTCATTGCAAGTTGTCGCTCACTCGTCAGTTGTGCATTAGGGTCGTTTTTGTTTTAACTTTTTTTTATTTCTTCTTAACTAACCCTGGAAAAGTTGGTTTTCAGACTCAAACGCAGCCTCGCTAAAACTATCAGTCGCTAAAATTTCTATTCGACTGAAATTTACTGAAATATGAAAATTGCTTCAATCTTAGACATCGAGGTCTTACCGCTTATTTAAGAAAATATTTGATTAATTTTCAATGAAATGTACTGCGAATAATTTTTTTAGTTTCTCACACGAGAAAAGGCGCTGACAATTCTAATGTAAAACTACGATGAAACGCTTACTTAACATATTCATCGTACATATAAACGGTATTACAAGATCCCGAAATATAATTCGTACTTCAGTCCACGCTATAAGGCGTAAGAATTGCGGTCGAATTAAAATTCCTGCACCTGCGGGTCACTTATAAACTTATAATTGGCGGAATAACCCGTGAATAAAAGAGAGAGCCGCAAGCTCTTCGAGTCATCAATTTTCCGAGGAATAAACGCGCTCGTTCGCGGACGGTTACATTGTGACTAGAAAGTCAAACCTGCTGCAGCTTATGGGGTATTAAAAATGCACCGTGGCGTCGGTTTCATTCGCATGCATCCCCTGCAGAGACTTTTGAAAAGATCTCGAGAATGGGGAAAGTATAGACTTTATTCTGAAAGACGTGTTTCCGAATATCCCATTAAAAAAAAAAAAAAAAAAAATATTCCGTTCTGCACGGGCGATATTGCGCAATTGAGAACGGTATAACGGAGGATGAAAATCAGGTGGAATTCACTCACGCGTGTGTCTAATTATTCGCCTCTGCCGCGGTAAGTAAGTAAGTAAGGTTGACTCGAGATGCTCTTCAAACCGTGACCGGGAATTATTCCGTCCAAGTTTCACGCGGCGGCGGCGTGGCGAAATGGCGGGATGAATAATAGAACGGAAATCCTTGATAACCCGAACATTCGAATACAAAGTAAGCCGATCCCAGCTGCTTAGGCGCTGTGCACACACGTGTAAGCTCGATGATTGAGTTCAATCACCGCGGAGCCGCGATCGAGCGCATCTCCGTGTAAACTCCGGCTCACATGTCACGTAATGTACGTTATACGGTTTATTTCAGGGTTTGAAATTAAACGCCGTGGCTGCGAACGAGCCGTTGGAACAAAATCGCAACAAGCGATTTCCACGATTCGGTAATTATTTCCCTGCTGTGTGTGAGAGAATGGCAAAAAAAAAAAAACTACAAACATTGGCCTAAAATTACAACGACAATGACAGTGGCAATGACCGAGTCTCGGAGTGACTCTGCGAGTAGACGGCAAAATACAGTCCGAGTCACGCTTGGAAAAAGGAGGAGAAAAAAAGATGCGAAAAGTTGGGGAAACGATAGGAAGAAATCCGATCGACGGACCCGCGGGATCCGCGAAGATATTAAAAAAGTGGGCGCGACACGTAGCCAGTAACATATGTAGCCTTCGCACTTGGCGGGTGCCGAGGATTGAGGCGAGGAAAAGGGGGAATTTGCGAGCCATAGTCGTATAAGTGTGAAAATCAATCATACGCGTTGACGCGTTGACGCGTCGCCGATCTAAAACAGTGCGCAACGTGTCAATAAAGAATAGCCCAGGCTGCCCCTTGTGATCGATGCCTTTTTTCTCGTTTCCACTTTCTGTTTGCCGTCTTGTATTCCTCCTCCCACTCCCCCCCCCCCCCCCCCCCCCCGAATCGTCGACAAGCATAGAATTTTTCTGCCTTCTTTCCTTTCTCCCTTCCGTAACGCAGTTTCCTCCCTTAAGCTGCTGGAATAACGCGGTGACGTCGAAATTATCGTTACGTTTTTTACAAGTGAAAACACCAGGGAAAACGACAGGGATTGGATAAGGGTGTGAGAGTGCAGCAGAAGCAGCAGCAGCAGCAAATGCGATACAGTAACGAGAAAGGGGTGGCCAATCTGATATCGCGTATTCCAAGTGGTTCGCGTTGATTAATGACTCCTGGTTCGTTTTTTGTTAATTAGTTGATTGGGAACGCCCACTATGACATGCAGATTTTCAACAGATATAACGTCATAGTAATTTAATATCAATCACAGCTACCTTTTGGTGTTCGGTTATACTCGCCGGGTTAATTTGAGTGGTTACAGGCCTACGTACGTATAATACGTCGATACCAGTTATTTACAAGCCCTGCAGCGCCACGCCGGTGGATAGAATATCGTTTTTTTTCCCCCTTTTTTTTATTTTTAACACCGTACCGCGTTGTTTTCCTGTACGTACCCGTTTTATTTTACTCTGGAAGAGCGGAAACTGCAGTTGACAGCGAGTGCAGATATCAGCTGCTACGACTAACGAATCGAAATACTTGACCTTTGATGTATGCGCAGGCACATGCGACACTCAACAATTAAAACACGCTGTATGTATCTCGCATTCGCAGCATGTGCTGGAATAAATTTCACCTTCGAGATGTCTGTCGCATGTCTCTGCATACGTTCGACGAGGGGGGTGAAGCAGAAGAAGAAGAAGAAGAAGAAGAAGAAGAAGAAGAATAAGCAGAATAAGAAGAGCTGGAATTTCGCCCCAATTTCGAACATCAACAAGTTATGCAAACGCCTATTTATATGTACGTAACGATGGTATTATCCTTCTACCTTTATCATATTATTTCGATGCAACCCGTGAAATGATTGCTCCAGTGCAACCAAGTTCAAAGGGTTAATTCCACGGCTAATGTATTCACCCCTTTTTACTTAAAACGGGGATATTTCGTATGTATTGCCAATTTTGCATTTATACCCGCACCCGTCCGCTATGAATAAATTTATTTCGAATTCGTTTCAAATACGTCCTTTATATATATTATGTTCCGAGTTACGGCGACGCGTAAAGCGTACTCCGCTTTGATGCGACTTTCCTCACCCTTCTCAAAACGACTTCAATACTAATTCTGAGATGTCGCTAAGCTGCAACGCGTATGCATAAAAAACATGTTGTTTGTCGCGATAAAATTTTAATACTCAATCTCACAGATATTGTTGGTATCGTTGTATACTGAACAATATTTGTCGGGTGATTATAGTTTGCTTGAGTGGATTTGAGTTGCATTTTACGCAGGTACATGAAAATTATATGAGTTTCACATGTTGAACATTCATTTTGAATTTTATTAATAATCTTCCAATACAGGTACGATATCTTCAATTTATTACTTACGATATAAAACTTGCGTACCAACGATTGTTTGTCAAACGATGTTGTTCCTATGCCACACTGGCGTAAATTGATATCTCAGCTTTCAGTTTTTTTTATTGTACGTTAATTTCAAGTTAATTCCCATGCACTTGAAAAGTCGACCATAAATCACATGCTGCTGTAAAATATTCTGGCTCGAAACTCTGCTATGATACACATCCCAACCACAAGTCTCTTGTGGATATTCGTCATTTTCATCATGTGGTTCATGTGTACTGAGAATTTGCGTTATTCCATTCTTAAACGAAGAAAATTCAAAAATTAGAAATTCACAATTTTTGTTAAGCAGATTTTGTAACAGGTCGAAAAATAGCTGATATTCGCGATATTTTTTTCGATGGTAAAAATACGCTAATCAGTCTGATTTCTTTTTTACGTCAATCAAAGCACTCACGAAGAACGGAAAATTCATTTTTACACGTTTATTTATATCTAGAAATTTTTTTTTTAACAGTTGAGGCCGTCTTCGAACAAAGGAGTCCTTACAGTGTCCACGCTACCGGCCGTAAGTATTATCTGAAAGAAAATTCGTAAAAAAAAGTATTAATAATCGGTATGAAAGCCGCCATCGTGCTATGAAAGTTTTTTTTCGTTAAATAAGATTATGAAGATTTGAAAAAAAGAGCTTTTATAGCCCGAGAAAAAATGGCTTGAAGAATGTTGTGTCTAAATTTGAGACGGTAATCCGAAAAACTCTTCCTTTGAGAGTGTACACAGTTTTGAAAAACCACGTTTCGAGAAAGTCGTTAAAAAAATAAACGTTAAAAAATTTATTTTCCGTTCTTCATAAGTCCTTTGATTTTTCATTAAAGAAATCGATTACCTTATTTTAACCAATGCAAAAAAACTCACGAGAATCAGCTATTTTTCGACCAGTCACACCAGAATGATCCCTTACGATAATGCTACACAATTATGTAATTTTTAGACCGTGAATTCTTTTTGCAATTTTCGCCACACATTGACTCTATGACTACACATCAGCTCAAATATTTTCAATGTCAAAAACTGTATATTTGTTACCAGTAAATTTATTTCTCTTCGGGTATACGAAGAACAAGTTTTTTGCTTATGTACTACAGGCCTGAAAATGGAATATAGAGAATCGAATTCCAACGAGCGATCATAATTGCAGATTCAGTCGATAAATGCACAAAATTAATACATTTTTTCGAGGTGCCTTTCGGACTGATTATATACTTGAGATTTGACACGCTGTAATCGAATAGTGCGTTTCAGAATCCCTCCTCTTTATGTCGCAGTATAACATCAGCAAAATATATTGTCATGTGCCAGCAGTTTTCTGTGAAACTCACCGCTCAACGCCGTCATATAGGCAACCGAAGCTACGTGTCTTATTACCAGGTATTCAAAACGTCGCTACGGTTGTCTATTTGCCGGCGTTGAGCGGTAAGTTTCACAAAAAACTTCTGTTATCTGAGTTATATAACACATATTTTGCCTTACCACAGTACGGTAAACTAAATTCCTGCACCGATATTTAATTTCCTCAAACACAATTGTTGAAAGCCAACAATTTTCCCTAAAAAGAAATTCAAACTCCCAAACATCTCCCAGAGCTCTTAAACTTACCGTTCACTCCGTAATACCGAATGAGCTCAAAATTTCACATCCACTTTTTTTTCCCCCGCACCCCAAGAGTGTTAATTGCCAGTGCAGAAGCTCGACTCTCGAGTGGAGTGGAGGAAAGGGGGGACATTCGTTGTTCCCGGAGGGGAGGGAAGCGGGGCTTGGATGAACTAGACATGGAACGAGACGGCGGGAGGAGAAGAGGGGGTGGTTTCGTATCAATCAGGGCAGTGTCTTGCCCACGCATGCTTGCCAACCCCCGTTCTCCCTCCCCCTCAGAACCCTCTCCCACGGCGGCGATCCGCGATATTCTCTGTGATTCGGATACGACCTGGTTGCAGGGTGCGACGGGGGTCCCGGTGCCATTTATCAACGCGGGGAAAAAGTGCACGTCATCGGGGCCGCGAAGCCAAAACCCGGATGACTCCGTGAGACGCCTGTCAACAATATTGTCGGTGTCCGCAAAAAGGTGTGTATATATGTATATATATATATATATATATGCATTTATATACGCGCGTACGCGAGTATTGAGTACATAGACATGTGTACAACACCGTACGTACATAGGCGCGGGGTGCAGTATGCCGCCCGTCGACTATTATAGTCTGTATCGCGGGGGTGGAAAGGGGGCATTATTGCCTCCGACGCGGTTCGAGGGCTCCGTTGGTCCGCTCGTCACAGCTTTCAAAGGCTTCGCTTCGTGCCCTGACCGAAATTCCGGAACGATGAAACTCAAAGGTTAGTCGAGATCTTTCGGGAATCTCGACAAGATTTCTCACTACGAATATGTGTATGTATGGGTGTACGCTACGTGCACCAAACCTCAGGTCGCCTACACGCGAAACGTATGTCACCCTTTATCATCGAAATTTCGTAACTCATGCTTATGCGATGCATGCACATATAGGTATACTACTTTTTTTTGTTTATATCATTCGTGGCCGGATTATGGCTAATTTGACACGACATGGTTAGGATCACGATTGTTTCCGAACGTAAATCAATGAGATCGAACAAATCTACTAGGTTTTCACCATTTTCAAACGATACGAAATAATTGGGTAGGTAATAGCATCGTTATATGCAAGCTTTTCTTTTCTACTATACCAAATATTTTTTACTCCTGTATCTTGAAATGGATCTTCTAACTGGATCAAGAGTACGATAATTTGCTAACTATCGTTAGTTGACATTAATAGAAAGTATCGAACAATCCGGTGAACTAATCTCCTTAAACTAACTTCCACGAAACTTGGATCACCATCGGACCCTGTGGACAAGTTTGGGTTGCATTCCAGGTCCAGCAGCGGTCAAAGGTTAGCTGCATAGACAAGTGAGGAATGGCGGCAGCCCCGCGAATCTTTGCGGGATGAGGCAGACGGAAAGCACGGTGGAAAGGGTGGTCGGTCGTAGGCGGGGATGACGGAAAGCTCACGCGGAGAATGTCTTTGAGTCGCGAAGGCATCTGAGAGACGACCACTGCGGGGGAGGGTCGCTCTCAGGTTGCCTCCGGGATCCCGCGGGCGAAGAGAGGATCACGTGCGTGGAGAAAAATTTCTTGGCCAAAGTATGCGTCCGCCGCTGGTTTCCGCAGGCCGCATCGAGGGAGGAAAAGCGGGCCTGGCACGCGGCGTGTCAACCGAACAGCGGCCTTCCGGCGTTCTTGCACGATGCCCAAAATACGCCTAGGTATCCTCAAGTAGGTAAACGGCGACCCGGAAGTTGGGATCAAAGAGGTTCGCTGCTTTCCTTCCGCGCTCTGCCGCATTAATGCGGCGGCCATTCCGCGACAGTTTTTGGGCCGTGACGCTAGTGAGAGTCAGATTTAAGAGTGGGGAAAAATAAGCGGTTGTTGATTAAATCGATTATTTTTTTACGATTAGTGATAAAATGATAAACGCAGTCGGTTTTTGCTTATTTACTTTATTATCTTACTTACTAAGTATGAACCTTTTGTTATAATAAGTGAAACATGAATATTTTCACCTGAAATTGTTAAAAATATTTTGAATGAAACTATGAATTGTCAAAAAACTTTTCCGCTATTGAGACTAGATGCTCAAATTTTCGAAATTTTGGCTTCAGATGCACAGTTTAAAAAAAATACGAAATGATCGATTATACGATTAATTTTTCGCTTAGTGACCGTCAAAAAAATAGAATGTCTGCATAACGGAAGGGGGACTGTATCGAAGTTTCGAAAACTGGGAATTTTGATTCGACGAATACTTTTAGATGTAGAAAGCAAAAATGTGTTTTGAAAAGTCGAAACGTTGAATAGTAAGAGTGTGCTGTGTGTAGGAAGTTAAAATTTGGAATCGTCAGAATAAATGTGTAAGAAGCGTAATAATAGATAAAAATTCAGGTAACACGTTGAAAAACGAAAATACAGAATCGTTTGAATAAGACAAATATAGAAATATAGAAAGATATTAAAATGCAGACTAAAAAATAAATATACGAGTGCAGATAAAATGCAGAAAACCAAAATTTGGGACCATCAGATCGCAAGTAGAAATATGCAATAAGGTAAAAATTCAGGTCAGACCACGCAAAGTGAAAAATTAGAATCGCCAAAATGATGGTAGAATAATATAGAAATTTTTACAGCCGTACATCTGTACTCTCTGCATATTTTCATCTCTGTATCTTGATTTTCCACATCTCGGAACAACATGAACAAGATTTCCGCTCCACCATTGAACATTCTATAGTGTGGAATCATTCTAATCTTCGTTACCCGATACCAAGCTACGAGCTGTAACCTTCGCTGCTCCTTTCTGCCCCGTGACAATCATCTGACAATCCAATATCCATACTCGTCGACGGAGTCCGGAGGAAAATGGAAGTATATAGTCAATGGTTCGGCCAGGGGAGTATCGGCGAGGTGTCGGACGCGTGATGAACGAGCTCGCTAATTGTCATTGTCTGTGACAAGGGCAGCGGCTTGACGCGTGTGTGCGTGAGTCTCGGCTAGTTGGTTACTTAGCAAGGGGAAGTCGATCGCTTCGAGTGCCAGATAAAACCGTCAAGAGATTCGCGCGGCGGGTTATCTCGGGGAACAGGAAAATAGATGGAGTAGGTAGGTGGAGGGGTAACACCACTCTAGGATTTTCGAAAATTCGATATTTTTTACACTTGAACGATATTTTAGGGTCATAAAAACGATATCCAGCTGGTCCTATGGTGAAAACATTTTTTTAAAAGGTTCAATTCGCGATTTTGCCTCAATGCCTCGGAGCGTGCGTCGAGTGCTCGCAAAATATTGAACGCATTTTTCTCGAAACCACTTCTTGTCAAACTGGGAGGACAGATCACTCGAACACCGTTGCATGGATCGATTTGAAAGTTTGACTGTAGCTTCACAATTACAATCTGTACGGAAGTATGTAGCCGATTTTTAATTTAATGTAAACTTTTTTTTTTATTAACAATTTACTGCTTATTTTCTGGCTAAAGGTCGATTAATTGTTTGCAAAGTCCACCGTTTCTACAAAATGTGACTTAAAAAACAAAACTCCTACGTAGTTCCATAGGCAATAGTGTATAGATTATAAAATTTCTTGGTTTTTTGTTCCAGGTCTCATACTTTACGAGATATCCGTCCTCCCGTGAAGGAGTTTTAAAAAAAGACGATTTCAAAGACTGGCTCTGTCACCGCCATTTCTCATCAAAACATTGATAAAATTTTTTTCCCATACTCGAACACGTGTTAAATAAACCCTCTGGAAATAAATCCTATTCCCTTTTCCATGCTCCCAAAATAAGTCCAGTCCACGCTCCGCCAAGGCGATCGCAAATCGATTTCGCTCAGCTTACAGCCGAATTCCGTATAACGCCATCTTCAACCGAAATTAACACGCACTCTGTAATATCAAGGCGCAGGCATAAGAAGCTATAAATTTTCGTCGGTGTTGCCTAATGTCCTCGGTTAACCGAGCTGATGTGCACCGCTGACCGCAGACCGCAAACCCGACCACCCAAACTAACCGTAACTAAATAACTGAACTAATACTGTAACAGCTGTGCAGACGCACAATGTTAGCGTGAATTATAATTGGGTGAAAGAGATTTTAGACTTTTCAGGTAATCCGCGCCGTTTCACCAAAGAGCTTGCGATTTCTTCTTCATTGAATCCAGTCTCCGAATTCTTATTTTCTTTTGTTTGTTGTTTCATTTCCTTCCCCGTATAATCCGTTTTACGCTTTTTCTGCGGAAATTTTCTAACCGAAAGATATCCACATCGAAAATCCGTAATATATATCGAGCCGAGGCGAGGCTGAGGGTGTTAAATCAAACATTGTACAATTATATCTCAAAGTAGGTGGCCCATAAAGCGAAAGTTATAGCTTTTCCGTAGATTCGCGCTCTCGCCCTAATAATGGATAAAACGATCATAAATTCGTTGGAGGGGGCTTCCTTGGCCTCTTAGGAAATATTAATTAAAATGTAATTGTTCCGAACGGGGTTATATAAGGTAGGAAGTGCGGGGCGGTAGGCTTGCGTTCTTTGGTTCCCTTGCAGCTCGTGCTACTCAGATCTCAGCCAGACCTCTTTGTTTTCCCATTTGATAACTTGCCATCTCGTCGACTTAACGTTTAGAATTAATTAGCCGGCTTAATTTCTCGAGGCGAATTATTATACCGACGGCAGCAAAAGTTCTCTCCGAATACACGCTCGCCGGACTCGTTATATCGCTGACGATACGGTACAGCTTAGATCCAACCCCACTAAAGGGTTCGCGGCTAATCGCACGGCTGAAACACCGACTATCGACCCGATTGCGAGCGGCAACGATAATTCGATCCATGTTGCGGTACGGCGTATAACCGACTCGCGTCGAACAGTTTATACGTATACACAAAAGTGCTTCTCACCGTTAAGGCAACTGGTTACAATATATTCTAGATTTTGGTGGTCAGTTCGGGGCGCAGACATCCGCTATCTTCGGCTCCCGAACGCGGTGTGGCAGCGGATGCATATTGAGACATCAAAGAGGCGCAAACAACGAGTAAACTCAACGCGGCGGAGGCACAAAGCGATGGCGGCACTGCCGGGCCATCGGAAACCTGATGACGATGACCATCGGCCACTGAGAGCTCCATCGGCTGGCGCTGCATCGGCGATTGTTTGCTCGGTCGGTGGTTTGGTTTACAAGTTCATTGCACCAGCTCGACGCGCCGTCCGGGTCAGCATCAGGAAGCGGCTCCTCCCTCGTAGGACTCCTTCTTCTCTCTCCGGGCAACAACTCAACCAAGCAAACACACGGGAATACGGGAATGAGGATGACGAGAGAGGCGAGATACTCCCGAAGCATCGACGACGATCGGAATATCGGAAGGAAGTGTTTGGTCCCGAGGGCGAGGTCCTCCGACTGCCGAGTTTCAATATATACCGAAATCTGTTGACCACCGGTCCTCGTCAGGGGGCCTCGAACGAGAGTGGACAACGCTGGGCAGCGTACCCAATTACACTGCAGTTCAAACGCATGCAAATCCCGAGAATAAGCTTTATTTGTTGTGCAAATTAGCCACATATTGGAATTGGAACGGTGTTGTTGCGTCCGCTTGAACCGAAGGATCGATATGGCTTATTTTGCGTATGTCGCCGGAATGCTAATGTCGCTGGTATACGTATACCTGGGACACAACGTCCAATCCATCGCTAATTCCGATCGATCTCCACCCCCGTCGGCTCGACGATCTCCGACAAAACGGAACTCGACTCTGCAGGCGCAGGTACTCGCGAATCCAACGGAGGAGAGGAAGAAGGACGGTGAAGATGTGCAGGTATCACAGTCTCGGTTGTGTACCTAATCGAAATCAATAAAAGTTTTCTTTCCCTCGTTTGACTCCGCGAACGTCCGGCGTTCGCGTTCTCCAAAAGTCGAGGTCTCGAGGTCTCCAGGGCTCGATCTATCCCGAGGGTTGTGCGAGGGAGCTTCCCACCCACACGATAGCCCCTGACCCAGGGCTATCCTTCACGAGCATCGAACTCCTACGCAGGCCCCTCGGGATCTCTTAGTCAAGATACCGGAGTAAATGTTTACTCCGAACTCCCGGGTACAGCTGCAGTGGTGTAGTTAAAAATGATCCTCGTGCATGGATATCGTCACGCTGGCAAAGTTCGTTTTTCTTTTATTTTTTTCATTTTTTCATTTTTTCTCACTCTCTCTCTCTCTTTTCATCCACCTTGCGGTCCATTGTGGAAAACGGCGTGCGAGCGGAAGTTCTTGACGGTCGAATCGGAAGGAGTCGAGGTTGACACTCGCTTATATATTACATGGTTGCTGAGGAAGCAAGGAAGAGGAGCGATGAGTTGACGTGCTTGACGCGACTCGAGTCGGGCGACATCAAAGCGGACGAACCGCAGGGCCAGGCTTCCGTATAATTACCGTCAGGAGTATTTGCATATTGATTGAAGAATGTGTCGCCAGCACTCGACTCCGGCTCCGTCTCCTTGCTGCTTCACCGCCCGCTGTCCCCTATCATCCCGAAGTAGGATTTATCACCACCGACCACGTTTGTTTTCACTTTCTGGTATAAGGTATATAATCGTCGGCCCCGAAATGAAATCGGACGTGAAATTTATCCCCCCTACTTTGCGATTACCGTCGAAGTCTTCGCCAAATCAGCGCATCGGCTCGATTCATTGCGTAAACATGAAACACGCGAATCGACATGCTGGATTTTTTTTTTTCAGGGTGTGGGAATCTGACGTCTTCAATGTCACGCTACAGTCCACGGGATTAAAAGGGATGTCTCGGATGTTGCGGGCAAAAGTTGTCCCCACGTTGTTTCGACGCGAAACTTGAAATAGAAAATGTCTAAAGTTTAGAAAAAGAATGGACATTATCGCGTCTAGCTCGAAGGGTACAATATTCGCGAAGTAAATACGGAATATCCATAGTTATACATCACGAGGGCCGCAAATCGGCGGTGTGGAGGGCCAACGAAGAGTGTGGCTGTGCGTACATACTATACATATAAAGCAGCAGCCCACTTCTCCCTTTTCCACTTTCATCCTTACGCACGGGGTGAGTGTGTAACAGCTAACATATGAACGTCGAGTGAGTCGGCAGAATTCGCGTTGATTCAAATTCAGCACGGTGCGGGCAAAATCGGTGCGGATTTAAAAGAGGAGAAAAAAAAATGGAAATAATAATAAAAAAAAAAAAAAAACCGTCCAGAGAGCGAGAGAGAGAAAAGGAAAGGGTGGGCAAAGGGTGGGGGAGGGAAAAAAATGAAGAAGAAAGCAACAATGGTGCGAGTGCAAGTCATTCAGTCAACGACCGGGAATTGTTAAAACACCCCAAGCGCTATTTTCATCTCTACCGAAGGCTCGGCACTCGGTAGAGGGTTCACCGGCAGTCGGCAAGCCAGGGTGGAATAGAATTGGCTGTGGCGGTCGCGCGACCAAAATCACCAGAAAGTCAATATCACGCGAGATCGGTTATCAACGCCACTTGTCGATTAATTATTGCTCCCGGATCACTCGAACCAGCGGCAAATTCGTTTTTCATTTCATACTTTGTCGATGAATGGGGGTCGGGTTGAAATTCCGAATTTGAAAAGCTCCGAGAGCACCAAATTCCGAATTTTTCGGCGGTGAAACTTAAAGTAAAGAGATCAAACTTTGACGAAACACGGAAGTTTCGAATGGTCCGAAAACCGAAGCTCAAAGTTCTGAAAGTGCGAAATTCCGAAAGGACAAAATGCGGAAATGGCGTAACTTCGACGAGTTAAAGTTCCGAAAGTGCGAAAATGATAAAATTTAAATATCTGAAACATCGAAATTCCTAGTGATCGAAGATTATCGGTTCTATCAATTTCTGTATATTTTAGTTTTCGAAATTTTACTCCATCGAAACTTTATTTGTCGGAATTTCGACCTCTCGGAACTTTACTTTTCGGAACCTTGCTCTATCGTAACTTGAATTTTCGAAATCTTGTATTTCGGAACTTTGAGCCATCGGCTATCCGGCCATTTGAAACTTTGTTGTTCCTTCGGAGTTCGATTTCCTTACTTCAAGATTCACCACCAAATAATTCGGAATTAGACGCTTTCGAATCTTTTGAAATTCGGGCCTTCAAACCCACCTCTAAAAATTTGGCCTAAATGACTACGATTTAACTTGAAACTTTTTACAACGACCAAATGTTGGTAATTTTGTCGATTGGCTCGAGGAATAATATGTCTCACGTACCACGAAAAACATTACAAGTAACGAGAACCTCTCGGCCGTCACTTGGGAAAAGGTGGGTCGCAAAAGCTTCGGCCTCAAAGCGTGCGGCAGCCATCTTGGCTGCACTTCAATTGTTTCAACCTTAATTGGAACTATGAGCCATCCCACTGCAGCGCGCTGCTCCTTTGTTTTATGCACGGTCGCATATCGGGTTATGATACTGTGAAGAGGATTTCGTTTTATTGCAGAAAAGCTATGCATACAGCTGTAGAACAATACCAGCGATATATAGCTTGCAATTTGGTATACAAATTTAAATGTTACCGCCGTCACGGTTATTGGCCAGGCAGCGGAAAAGAAGTCGGATCGTCGTAGCGAAGAGTACTCAAAAACCGCGGGGAGGAAAAGCTCCGTGCGGAACCCCATCGCCTTGGAATCCCCACCTCGGAACCGCCTTTACGAGAAATAATCCCATTTTATATGCATATACGATTTGACGCGTAAAGCCATGATTTTTCCGCCGGGGTTGCTCCATGCATATGTGAGGGTTATACTGCCGTTGGAAAAGGAGCGAGGGAGACGCCAAGCTGATCGCGAGGCCGCGGGGTGTTTAAGAGAGGGCGAAGAAGGTGCTGCCTTCTTTACGGTTATTACGCGCAGGGGTGGCTCTAAGTTGCAGGTCTCGTGGGGCGCGAACCCGGCCTTATTCCAGACGTCCTCGAAACTTCTCGGCACGAAGAAGAAAAAGAAGATAGTCGCGCGGAACCAAGATCCGCATTCCTCTCTCTCTCTCTCTCTATCTCTGTTGAAAGTTGGCGAGGAAGCCGATGTGTCACACGGGAAGAAGGGTTTGAGGAGGGGTGGTAGGGGGGTGAAAGGAGCGAGTTGCGGAAGAGGTTGAATGGGTGCCCGAAGAGGGTCGGTCCGCGTGACGTAGACGGAGCGACCCACGTCACAAGATCCAAGACTGAGCCCCGGCTAATCTCGGTAGTCTTAGACAACACGGCGTCTGCACCACCGCGTCTTATCTCGGGGGGGCCGGCCGGCGAGTTTCCTCGGACAGTTTGCCGGCGCTAATGAGCTGGCAAGATAATTAGCATTATGTTAATGCGCGACGTGCCGCGGCTAACTCCGCGGGGTAACCTGACATAGGTAACCCAACCTCCGACGGCTGCTTCGGAACCTCCGGTCTCCGCCTCTCTAATGTTTGTGTCTAATGTTTGGACAATCTTATATACCTGCGCGCCCTCCTCCCCCTCCGACGAAACACCTTCCACCAACTCTCGCCCTCGGCTCGCGCGGAAGGGACGAGCCGTGATGCCTGTGTACGATTACGTCTACGTGTGCCGAGGCCGGTTCTCGCCAAGTTTCAAACTCACCCGCACATCATCCTGCAGCCCCAACCACGCCAAAACACCGTCGTACATGCTCCCAAGACTCGGCGAGAACTTGCCAAGCCTGAAGACTTGGGTACCCGGGTACAATACTGACGAGTAGTCAGCCAATTTCGACAGTTTAGGGACGGAGTCGGACGTCCGCAGAACTACCGCGTACGTGTTCTGGTTCGTTCGACTCGTACGATACAACCTAGGAACTCACGCTCATCTACACTTGGGGACGATGAATCTGAGACGACTAATTTTTTACGTGTCAATCCAACAAGTCATTAATCCCCGCGGTATTTTCTGAGATTAGATTCCACGGTCACGGGTTATGATACGTTTATTGAGATTAAGTTTGTTCCGCGCTCGGCCGACTATGGCGCTGTCGGCTTCTCCGTGTTGCCAACATAACCGTCTGGTGTAAAAAATTAACCGTCTCAGATTCATTGTCCCCGAGTGTACCCGCACGACTAGTTCACTAACCTCACGCAGCGTCAAGTACTGGTCCAGATTTTTTATAGGTGCGAGTTTTGGAGTCGTTGTTTGTTGTCGAAATGTGCGGCGTGGCTGAGACGTGTAGTCTTCTCGCCTTCCCCTAGCGCAGGACTGTAACTACCATGATACGCCGACACCGACGTAAGTCGCCCCGCTAATTAATTAATCATTCGCGGAGAAGTTGGCCGCTGCCTTGGGAAAGTTCACCTCGAAGTTACCTATCTTCGTGTATTGTCGGTTCCTAGGAACCGAGGTGTTAGGTGTCCCACACAGCCGCTTCTATACGCTGCTCCGCGCACACTCTCGCCTTTCATTATCTTGATTAATTGACCGATGGTCGTCTTGAAGCAACCGCATACCCTGGTCCTGCACTCTCCCCTTTCGTACAAACTTCGGGAATCAAGAGTCGCCAGGGTATCGTTAACAGCAGCGCGGATACGGCGTCTTAATTATTAGGACAGGCCGGTTGGACCGCGTCTTCTTCGCCGATCCTTGGATTGGACTAGACGACGACGACTACGTTTCCCCTTGTTTCCAGCTACTCCGGAAAAATTACCAAAAGTAGATAGCGGAGACCGCATCGAGGACCCCATGAAATATACAGCGAACAAACACCCGCCGGATATGCGGAGGATGTTGGAAGAGGAGCTGATCGTTGTCGGGGATCGGATGGGGGCAGTTTATGCATGAAGAGGAAAGATGACTCCTGGTCAATCCTATCTGGCGATCCTATCGTCGGCAAATATCCCCGGTGAATGCCGGCGAATACCTCGAGTCTGATACGAACTCTTTCGAAGCCGGACGACTCGCCGGACGATACGGACAAGTGCTCTGTTTGCCTACTTAGTTTCTATCCACTAGTCCTCGGTAATCCCACGGAACCCCCGGAGATAGATCTCCTTCGTTTAGTTTCGTTTCCTCCCTGTCCACTCGCTCAACCTGCCCATTCTGCTCCACCGTTCAACCTCGAGGGTCGTTCTTTTTAATTAATCAAGCTTCCATTTTGACCGATACCTACATAAGCGCTACATACCTCCGCGTATAGCCTCTCAACTTTTATCGTAGCGCCTTATCTACTTTTCCAACCCTACTTTCCGACGGGTTACACAAACTTTTTATCTTCGTCGCAAGCTTCGAGCTTCGCGAACGTTTGCTGAAAATTATAATTTTTACAGTCGTAGGGTGAGAAATTTTTCATTCCGTTTCACTCCGAACGACCAACCGACTTCCGGTCCTATAACTTTCGTCGATTGATGCCTCAGTTTTGTTTCCTCCGGATGATAGCGAGTCTTCTAACGTCATAACGAAAGGAGTGTTGATTGATACGCGAAAGGGAGAGGCGAAAATGTGAATTCTCGAGATTTCCAGGGCATGGGGTTAAAACGTAACTACTGGCAGGTAAGATCGTTTATATATTAACATCATTTAGAGTAGACAAAAGCACGGGAAAAGTTGTAATTCACTCTGTTCGGCGTCCCGACGCCTTCGCCTGGTAACCGGCAACAAAGAGGAACCCAGGTATCGGCCAGGTTACCAATTTAAAGTTAAAATTAATTTCTGCTAGGGCGTTTGAAGAATCAGGATGGATCTCGAAGCTGGCTTATTATTGCCTAACTGCGTGTGGCTCCTCGATATTCACGAACACCCAACCAACTTTCGGTAAAAGCTTGTCCTTTGTTTCCGTATTCCGTTTTACACATCTGCACTAACGTACCTACCGATCAGCGGTTTTCCTCCCCCGTTCGCTTTGTACCGTTGTATAATTGAGCTGATTCAACGGTTTGCAATCACCGTGCTGATTTCCTTCACCGTTATTTACACTGTTTCGTGCCCCGCGTCACTTTTCGTGATTAAATAAATTTCAGAAAAGCGCGTACAAGAGGGAACAGACGGACTGGCGCGGAGACTGATTAAAAGAAAACAGTAAACTTTTCGTTTGTTAATTATGTCGCCCGATTTGGAAGATATTTACACCCGAGCAACCGCCGAGAGAGCGAGAGAATGGCGCGAGGCCCGGTGAAGGGGGGGAGCTAGGGGAAGGAAGAGGAGAGTTTTGAACGAGGAAAGTCGGGTGAACGAGTCGGGTGGCCAAATTAAAAATCTCAAAGGGACTCGATATAATTAAATCGCGATAATGACGCAAAGAGTATCGCCTACGCCCCACAAAACCCAGAAACCCTCATCAGTACAGTTTCATTTTTCCATCGCTCGCCATCTTCCCAGGGCTTTGATACCCAAGAACAAGGTTTCGTGATTACTACGTTCTTTGGGCCAATTTCTCAATTCATGAGAGTCTGAACCAACGCTCGACTAACCTTTTCCTCCCCTTAACGGAAGGTTTCACGATTCTTGCAACTCCAAATGACTGTGCGAATTCAAGTGATTCTAATGTCACTTCGAGTATTTTTCCGAATGCTTATAATTTCCAACCAAAGGCAGCCCAATGCGAACGACAAGATATGGAAATATTTTTCGGTCAGCAACAACAGCGCGATTCAAGTCAGGCTTCGTTCTTTAGCCAGAAAAGCATTTTGCGGGGGTTCGGTATGTCTAATAAGCTTTCGAGGCAGTTTAATCTGTGCTCGATGAAGCAGGGAAAATTTTCGATTCGGTTCGGTTGAGAAACAAAGCGTTAAAATCGCTGCATGGTATATAGTAATAGTGTAACCGTATACGTGGTAAGGTAGACGAAGAGGGGATGAGAAAAAGGGAGGGAACCGAAGAACTCCATGCATGCAAATGGTATGCAAACAAGATACATTTGTCTACGGGTCTTTGGGCGTGCGGTTTCCCCGCACCAACACGGACGCATAAGTAGCCGGCAATGCGCGTGCATCCAGAATGCACTGCAGCCATGCAAAGTGCCCTCGATTGCGTGGAGAGCCGACGTCACCCCATTTACAATATATCTGTATAAGCAGTTTTATAGATCGATTATAGACTCCACTCGTGATTGGAACGATTTGCATGAACTACGGCCGGGGCTCCGTTATGAATCACGAGTCAGTCTAACGCCAAATGCTCTTACGGTCCCGGTGATAACCATTCGATGCCTGACACCCCTTAATAATTCTCATGCATACGCTTCTCCTCGGGTGGTATACCGTTTTAAAAGAGGTCAAAGGTTGCTTTGAAGTGTCGAACTCCGGAATCGGTAATATTACCCACAGACTACGGGTGTAAAGAAACTTGTGAGCGTGTAAAAAATTTCGTCAAATCTCATCGATTTCGAAAATTTTTTGTCGCTTGGATTAGGATCGAATGAATACAGTTCCGAGGTTCCTGCCTGATGCGGATCCGCTGGAGAGTGAGAAATCCCCCTTTCTCCCCAAGGCGAGGAGAAAAAACAAATACCCACGCCCTTGAGGAAAAGCAGCGATGTCTCCGAGCTTATGATTGATTAACTTTTTTCACGATGAAAAATGTAATTATAAATTTTATTCATTAATGGTCGAGGGCTCGGGAGACGTTCTGTGCGACGAGGAGGGTGCAGGGTGTTAGTTAGATGGTTTCGTTTGATTGCCTATTTGGAGTCAGTCGCTTGTGGTTTTAAGATATCATTCTTTACTACGCGGCTTAAAAAATGATCTATACGTATAATGCTCAGCTCACGCCGAGCTTTTTCGCATTCTTTTGTCATACCTACGTAGGTGATTATCAAGTTTGGATCCAAGCCACTTGGTTCTTCGCAATCGTTTCCGAGACTTCTGTTTGCACTGTACGTCAATCACCACTCGTCAAACCACGTGATCAACCATGTTCGCTGCACTATCGCTAAACTTGAAACAATTGCCGTCTAATTTAAAAGTTCACGTTCGTAATAACGAGTTTCCAATATTGACTAGAGAGCTTTTTTTCCACATCAGCGCAATTATAGGTACATGAGGGTGCGGGTAATGATGCAGACGCATTAATAAAAGCGAGAAGAAAGAATCTCCCTGCGTTCCGAATTCAAAGTCGAAAGTCTTATCTCTGGTTCTTCAACTCGGCCCAGCAGAGACGGCAGTCATCCATCTTGTAATTAGTTCCGATCGCGTTATTCTTTTATCCACTGCACAGCCTCGACGACGTCACGAGTGAGAAAAATGAGAGAGCTTGAGTCTCGCTTGATTCGCGTCACGTGGCTGCAGTGAAGAGCAAAAGTCTCCGGCAATGTCATTTTAGCTGGTCGATGGTGAACGTAGAGGAAAAAACATACCTATTATGTGATAAAAATAATCATGATATCACCAATTTGAGAAAAGATTTTTCACAAATAACACCTTCAAAATTATTAAACTCTGTTATTTTATTTCCGATTCTAATGTTTTTGGATTGCTTTTGCTCGCTGACCTGCAAATGTCTATAAATTGTTTAAAAAATATAATAACAATCTTGCGTTGTATGTTTTTCCACTCAAGTATCATAACTATTTGTTAATATTTTTTCAAGCCATCTTTGCAGACCTCAATAGTGAACAAAACAAGCCCGAAAACATTGGAACCCGATCTAAAATATTATGCATTTCTAAAATTATGAACGTTCTAATTATCAAAGCTTTACCGAAATTGTCGGTATCTTAGCTTGTATAATTCTAACCTGCTCGGATTCATTTATAAATAAAGCATATAGCAGAGACGTCATTTTTTTTTTTGTTCATATTTTGCTGGAGCTTTCCTGAACCTTTTTTTCTATTTCCATAACTTTAGATCGAAACAGTCGACCCGGTTCATCCTCAAATCGCAACGAATAAGTAAACAACTAAGCGAGCAGAGCCCTGAGCGTCAAACTCTGTATTCGTTAACGACGACTTCCTTCGACGAGCAATAACTTTAAACCGAATCGAACCCCGGAGACATGCGGGAGTGGCTTATTTGCATACCGTCATCCCCTCGCCCCCTCGGCGCTACTGAGGAAGGTCTGGGCGCCGCGTCATTCCAAGTCGCCCGGTTGACATAAGGCGAGGGCGCCACCCCCAACCCGTCGATCGTTTAGCACTTTGGCGTAATTTTTTTCTTCCACCCCGCCGCGGTATTTGCATAGCCGCGAGCGACACCGAACGATGCCCGAAGAGTTCGCCTGTTTCGAACCCTCGCTACGAAAATCGACGTCATCTAATCGAACCAAAACACTCGGGTCTAATTATTATTATCAGTTTCTTTTCGTTTTTTTTTTTTTCTTCGTTGTATTTCGGACCCGTGCCGAATGTTTTTCCTCCATATTCCGATCCCCGGGTCTTGTTTTCTTTTTTTTTTTTTTTTTTTTTTCGAAAGCAATTAATCTTGTAAAACAAAAAAAAAATTTGTTTTTAAATTTGTGATGCATGAACGTAATATAAAAGGTTTTCAAATTACTATGGGTAGGTGTAATGGAGAAATGATTGCGCTAGAAATCTAAATCGACGGAAAATTGAAATTCACACTGTCGCGTGCATATTTGGAGCGGGATTGCAGTTCCGAATTTGAAAAGTTTCGAGAGTGCATAATTTCGAATTATTTGGTGGCAAAACTTGAAGTGAAGAAATCAAAGTTTTATGGAACGACAAAGTTTCGAACGGTCGGAAACCCGACGGCTCAAAGGACAGAGGAAAGTTCCGAAAAGTAAAGTTCCGATAGAGAACATTTCCGAAAAATAAAGTTTCGATGGAGTAAGATTCCGAAAATTAAAATATACTCACACGGCGTAGTTTACTCAACGAGTGGGTGTAAAAAATTGGAAAAACCTAAAATCAGAATGACCAGGATTCCGAACGTAAAAATATAAATCAAAAATCCAAAACAAAGAAAGATCAAAGTGGCGAAATTTCACCAAGCCAGAAATTCACAAAACTGAAAACCTTGGATCATTGGGAACATTGATGTTTCAGATTCTCAAATTTTCTCATTTTCGCACTTTTGGAACTTTGACTTGTCAGTTACGCCCTTTCGGCATTTTGGTCCTACGGAATTCTGCACTTTCGGAACTTCGAGCGTCGGATTTCGGACCATTCGAACCTTGGATGTTTTTCCAAAGTTTGACTTCTTTACCTTAAGTTTCACCACCAAAGAACTCGGAATTCAACGCTTTCGGAACTTTTCAATTTCGGAATTTCAACCCCGCTCCATATATTTCCTCAGTGTTTATAGCTTTCGCACTTTGAAGCACGTATTCGCGTGTGTTCGTGTGTGTGTGTGTGTGTGTGACATGGACGCTGCGCTGGCGGAACCGAAGATCCATATTGATAAAACATCCCAGAGGCTGGTCCATGGTTTAGTGGGAACATTACTTTGAGGATAACACTCCGGAATAAAAACCTTTATAACCTTACATCGGCCTGCGTTACACTCTTGCCGTCATTTCTTTGCACATGGTCACGTCATTGTTCCGTATATCTATATAGGTACATCAATCTGTGTATAAGTACAATATGCATGCACGCACAGTCGTGGAATATTGATGAAATATGCCGCGTTCCTTCCTTCGGATACGGATACGCAAAATCATGTTTCCATCGCCAATCGGGCAACAAGCTCAACGGCTTTTTCCTTCTTTCAAAACTTTTTGCCCAACTTCTCGGAGTATGGGACAAGCCACCACCTACATGACGTAGGTCTTATACTTTATGCGCTCTGTACCATGATCTCGTCAACTGAAATGCAATCATAAGACCTTGACTATAGAAAAGCACAGCAGCTTATGCGTCTGGGAATCAAAAGCGTCGAATTCCATGCGACTGATTTCATCAAGTCCGAAATCTTGCGATATCGAGCTTTTTCAACCGACAGGCAAACGAACAAATGAACCGTACGAATTTGATAGCAGTAGTGGTAGTATAGTTTTATTGGCTTCAACCATAATATAGTACACGGCCATTTTTCTGTAGATGAAGAGCTCAATATTGGCGATTATTGAAATATAATTTAATTTTCATCATTAGACTATTATCATTAAATCAAGTATACGAAAGATTCGTAAGTTTAGAGTAAGCTTTTAATCCGCGCGTAGAGTCACCTAGGAAGCTGGTGGTGCAACACGATGCACTCGTGTTTCGGTCGATAACCGGCGCTGCCGAGTAAGAAACGTTGAGAAAATGATACAGCGAGACGTTATTCTGTAACAGATAATTTATACCAGCCATTCACACCGCCTGGAACACCTTTAAAAACCTTGATGTCACGAAACTCGTACAGTCGTAAACAGTTCAGCGTTAACCACTGCGCGTAAAAAATGCCTGTATGGCAATGAAGAGTGATCGAGGTAACAATAAGCCAATGAATTATAAGCGAGAAAGGGTCCTCCTTAGTCTTGATTGCGAATATTTGCACGGGTCCGAGTGCGAGCAAATTGGCGTCGATCGAATTACAAAATGAGCAGGTACTCGAGATAAGTAAATTCGGTTTGATTCAGCGATACGATTCACGTCGACGACGGGAATTCGAGTGATTGCGAGCTGATGAGCCAAGATTCATATTTACCAGTCAAACACTGGAAGACGCGGATGGAGTGTGCGACTCTTTGAAAGGGGATGAAAAAAGCGTGCAGGGTACGGGGTGCAGTTCGCCGACACCTCGCGCTCTTCCAGAGCGGGTAACAAAAACGATCTCATTCCCATCTCAATCTATATTCGCACGTCCAACACACTCGAGATCATGAATGCGTGGCTCTAATGAAACGGGGAAGGCGTCTGCCTTTACACCCGGGCACCTCTGCTTCTGCCTCAACCCGTCCAAGGTAAACACGACCGACGTTCGAGGCGTCGGGAGTGCCGGGAAAGCCGGCGGATCGTACGTCTATCCTTCAGTTATGTGTGTGTGTGCTTCACTCGCCCTCATGAAAAGACAAAAATCCACGCCGTCGAAGCACGCCGGAAGGATTTTCACTTCTCGTATCACAGATTTATTCATCCTTCATAAAATTTCGCTTGGACTGTGGCAGATGGAATACGTACTGATTGTGAGTAGACGTTCCCTTTCGGTCATAGAATTGTGTCCATCAACGTCTGATGATGATCTTTTTGATATTTTTTCAAAGAATCCAATGGGAAGTCAGCATTGAATTTAAGAAGTGAATCTTAGAGTTGGGATCAATTTAAAGTCCTGCACATTGTGCGACGGTGATTGCTAATCGCGTTCAATGTTACTGTTTTTAGGATAACTTGTCTGTTTGATGAATCAAAGTTACGACGGCTTCAAATCGTTGTAGTTTTCAGCATCAAGCTAAAACATTGGCTACTTGACCTTCTCGTTTTTGATCCATCCATTTTGACCACTACATTCTACCTATAAATGTCCTCAGTTTCGAATGTATTTCTACCGATGTAACGTGATTCCCTGTACCTCTCAAAATCAGTCTTGTTCCAATTCTTTACTTCGTAACTCTATGACTAAAGTACGAACTACAAAAATGGCGCTACCAAGCCGTCACTCATCTTCCAACAAAGACGAAGCTATGAACATTGTTTCTCGAATAATGTTAATTTCCCCCTTTCCCAGCCTATCGTCCGCGGACTGATATCAATGTCAAATTCCTAACCCAAACATATTTATTACCTCACCTTACAGGGTGAAACGTTGTTAAGAAAGGTTGGCACAGGCTACCATAGAGTGTGATATTTCGCCGAGTCGCATAGCATCGAAGGTGCAGGTCGTTGGCGTAGCCGAGATGCAGACACATCGAGGGTATAGTATACAGTATAACCGGAGGGGGGGAGGTCGGAAGCGAAGGTGGAAAACGGTGGTGCGGAGGATTCGGAATGGAGGACGTGGAGGAAACGACCGAGGACTGCAGACGATTTGGAAACGAGGGGTGCGGGTGGGGGTGGGGGTGGGAGGTAGGGGCGGGAAGAGGGGAAGTGAGGCCAGGAGGTACGTAAGAGAATACGAGAGCGGTGAGGAGTGGTGAGGAGGAGGAGGAGGAGAAGGAGGAGAGGAGGCGAAGTGGCGGAGACGAAAGGACGTCGGAGGGTCAGGGGCCGGGGGCGGGGGTGGGGGTTTGGGGGTGGGGGCAGCGGGGGAGGAACGCCGTCGGGTCGATCCAGGCCCCCGGGCACTCGCACTCCACTCCGAGGCACTCGCGGAGCCACTCGGAGAGATCTGTATTCTCCATTTCTCTCCGCTCCGGTGTAACTCGTCTCTGCACGGCTCCGAGGCCAGGAGGAAAGCACCATATAACTAACATCCTTCGGCGGAACCAAGCTGCACCACGTCTCGAAGATTTCCGCCTATGGGTTGAAAGCTGCCGCTTCCACCGCCGCCGCCGCCATCTTGTTCAACCTGAATGCGAATGTCTCTCACGGCACGTTCCATTTCTTCGCGGTAAAATCATTGCACGCGATATGCAGATGGGTATAAGCTCTGAAGTTTCGATATCTCCCGATCTGCCGAAATACCGCGTTCGCAGGGCGTAACTCGACCGAGATGGTTTCACCCTCGGTCTTCTACGCAGACGTCGTCGGCCTCGCCTCCTCCTCATCCACCCACAAAACCGCCCGACGACTCGTCCGCGCGCATTGGTTTCTACATCTCTGTTGTACCGTCTGTACGTCTGATGACGTAGAAAGCTCCGAAGCTCCACCCAAGGAGCGGAGCTTTCGTTACTCAGAGCGTCGGCGCGGCTCCGCCAGGTCGTCTCCTCTATTTGTATCTGTCATTGCCGCTACTGTGTGCCGCACACTCGGCGAGAGAATTGGGAGGGATGAAGAGAGGTCGGTATATAAGGCCAGAGGAGGCTTTGTTCCAGCTTTACCGTTTTTTTTTTTTTTCGTATTTTTTTTTATTACTCTCGTTTTTTATTTATTCGCGTTTCCATTTTTCGTTCCCTCTGATCTTTTCACTCTATATATGCATGCAATAAATATGTATACATGTATTACTTCTTTTTCGTTTGCACGAAATATTTTCTTCTCTTATTATTTTTTTTCTTTTTTTCCCTTCCGTTTCGTCGCTTCGATTCGTCCTTTTTAGTTTTCCAGGCGAAAGAACCACCTCGCGCGAAAAACAATCGAGCTCTACGGAAAATTTAAGCTCAGATGAAAATCCCGTTGAACGAAAAACGGCGGTTGCACAACCTTCGCAGTTGTCCCTTCACTCTGCATAGGCCACCGCCACAGAGGGTCCTGTCCCTGTGGTCCAGACTAAAGGTTCCCGTGAGGAGAAGCTCGCGTGTGTGGGCTGAGGAGCTTTTTAGCGCGACCAGTTGCCTGTACCTACCCTCCCCGCACGATCACGTGCAGGCAAGTATAGACGCGAGAGCTTGCGGTCAGCGGAAAATTGTCGACGTCTTTTTAAACTTGGTTATAAAGGAACAGGGAATATGAATTTTGTCAAGCAATTAACTAACGCTGCACAGTGTATGTGTATAATGTTTACGATGTACGAGAGTATATATCCTATTACACACTGTAGTATATTATGCATTATATCCAGTGTTGGAAATTTTTCAACACGCTTTTCACATCGGCTGTACGAATTGAGAAATAATAAATCAAGTAATTACGACGACGCGGTGGCAAGTGCAGTTACTTTCGATGCAGTTTATACACCGTAACTTCCCCGTATATTTTTTTATAACCGCACTTTCATCCCCTGACTCACCCGTTAATTAGACGCTAATGAATCAGCTCCGCGGTACGAAAAATGAAAAACAAGAAAGCCAAGAGCCCTGAGAAAATGAGATTATTTCTTATTTTGTGTAAGACGTAACTCGATGTTTCGGTTCGTAGAGCCATACATAATTCTGATAAAGTTATTCTTTGCGGAAGAAGCGTTGATTGCATTATACGTGCATCGTTATTGCACGAATCTACGCGTACTTAAAGCTTAAGTCCGTTACGAGCTTTTGAAAATGCTTGACGGTGATATTGGCGCTCACTCAACGATAACAACGGTATATAAATAACTACAATTAAATCAACGATTCATGGAAGAATGTAAGTTAAAACTTTTTCCAAAAAGTTTCAAAGATTTCCAGCCGAACGTCGCAAGCTCCGCACTTCTCTGTAACTATTCAATTTACGCGGCGGCTCGCCCAAGCTCTTCGCCAACGGTAGTGCTTTTCAGATTCCAGGACCAGCTGCATGTGGGTGGCTAGAAAGAGTTTTACCACCGTAGTAAGGGATGCCACTAGGCGTGCCACGACTCGGTTATTACCTACCTCGGCGAACGACGCCGTGGGGCTTAATTCGCGGCATGTGACACATGCAGGTCTGCGAAAGCAGACCTTTTCCTCTTTTCCAGACTCCTTGGCCCGATTTTTGATTATTTTTTCCCGATTAATCGAGTACAATCAATTATTTTTTTAAACTCGATCAATGAAACGACTCGATTATTTTTCCTCGCAATCGGTTTTTGTTTTTTACTTCCATAAACGATGCAACACAATATCAATTTGTGTGATTAAAGTATCAATTATTGTCATTGTCTTGCTTACTGAGTACCTATTTGATGTAATAAGTGAAAGATGAATCAATATTTTTACCTGAAATTGAAAAATATTTTGAATGAAACTATAGATTATCAAAAAACTTTTCCACCATTAACGCTACGTACTGAAATTCACGAAATTTTGGTTTCAATTGCACCGTTTCAAAAAGAAAACGAAATATTCGATTAATTTTTACGGATTCAATCGAGTCGTGTTCGATTATTTTTTTAGACTCGATTCATTATTTTCCAGCTGAGTGGCCATCGCTACATGGCCCGTTATAAAAATTTCGATCTTCACTCTAAAGCCGCACAATTTTCAGCACACCAAGAACAATTTCCAACTGTCATATGTTTTTGATTTTCAACCAAAACCGAAAAATATGTGTCTTGTTAACGAGTGAAAATTACTTTTCCAGCTGTAACCACAAAGTTTACTGTACATGTTACTGTTTTTTTAGGATATAGTCACTCGTTCTGTATTTTTTTCTGACTGATGACATAATTTAATGATGATGCGAAAGTAAAGTAATGTTAAGGACTTATTCGATTGAAAAATTTAACAAAGTAAGCATTGTGCAAACAACTTGCCGTTGCAATCACGATAAAATTTAGTATCGACAATTGTGATCACACTAAACAGTTACGTGTTGCTCATTTATTTGTAATCGAAACTTAATATTCGAAATACACTTCAGCTAGACTCATTTTACTTTAATTTTCTGACTCCAGAGAAATGTTTTTTTTTTTTTTCTTTCCAGTCTGAGGTCGGAACGCGGGAATTTAATTAATTTCACGAGATGCAAACACCTCGACGGTCGATTGACATTCCAAAAATGGGGTATTTCAACGAAATTTTTCGATTATTCAACTTTCCAACAACGGTTCTCACTGCTTTTCGTCAAGCGAAAACATGCGAAATTAGTCAGGAGATTAGACGTCGGCATGATTCATAGTGGAAGTGACGGGCAAAGAGGGTTTGGTGACAATTTGGATCAGTCAATACTTGAGTTCCTGATTATTCAAAAAACGTGCATCTATGATAATATCTACGCAACTTTTGGGAAACAATTACTGAAGTTTGCTGTTTTCCACTGTCATCAAGATTGCTGCTGGATAATCAAAATACGTAGAATTTTTCATAAATTATCCTTATCGACGAAGAAATTGGAAAATAGCTGATTAAAAAAGCTCTTCACAGCCGATAAAATTATTCAAAGAACCCTCTTGAATATGTGTCTCGTACGAATTTCAATATAAACTTAAAACCAATTGACTGAACGAAAAGACGATCGAAGCTACATGTATGCAACTTGATGAAGAATGAAAAGTTTCTGTAAGTCCGAGGATTACTGATAAGGGAAATAAACTGTTTCCTCTCTTCGTTATCATCACTTTGTCGCTAACAACGACGGGTCCACTTTCTTGAAAAGCCTCCAGACTTGAAACCGAGTACTTGGGAAATTCTTGGCATACGTGACGCGAGGCTTTGCAGGGCTTAAACGTGCAAGTTTGAAGTCGCGGATCTCCTCAAGCCCCTCGAAATATCGCGTGGCTTACAAGACTGTACGACGGTGCGACGAAATTCAGGCGACCGTCGACCCCCGGACCTAGTCAAACACCGTAGAATAACTTTACCACCCCCTTACCGCGTTCCTCAGGATGCTAAAAGTCGTTGGCAGTTTTCTCATTCTCGCACTTTTACTCACCTACGTATGTATACGCGGTCTCAGGCGGCCCTACCAGCGATGCCGGCCCCTGGGAAATTACCTTGAATTCCAAAACATGCGGGAACAGGTAACAATAGTACAGTAAAAATGCACCACATGGGATTCGCGAGTTATAGGTGCAAGAACTTTTCAAAACTAGCGAGAAGATGGTAATTTCAAAAATTCAGCAAAATACATAATATGTTTCCAAGCTTACACTGACAAGTACTGTACATCGGATTCAGGGTTTCAGGAATGGAATGGCGGTGTTTTGACACCAGGTGCTACCGAGGCCAATGAAAAGGCTTGTCGGCGAGAAGAAGCCTCCGTATAAACTTCTCCAATAAAATGCTCGGAGGTACAGTGGTAACGGAGAAATCCTCGCCAATGGGAGAATTCCTCCGTTTCCGTTGCACGGACCAATCCGGGAGTTTCCCAGATTCGGATGTGACTGCGGTACCGGATCGAACCTACGTTTCTAGGGGTGTAGGAGTGGCTCTTCGGTTGGCGAAGTCGTCCTGCGCGCAGCGGAGAGAAGTCGCGAGGATTTCGTTCGCGGCGAGTTTCCCGTATTTGTGCTCTTCATTGGTCTGTGAGTGTCGCCGGAACCAATGGCATTCCCCGATGCCGACTGCAGCCCTCACCGGCGGCGGGGTGGCAGCGCCGGCTCCGGGGGCTGAGGGTGCCAGCCGGAGGTCGGGAGGCGGTAACGCCCCGACGTTCCCGACGAGAACAGAGAGGGCGACGCTTCGATCCCAGAAAGAGGGACGTCGGTGGGTGGACGGGAGGAACGTAGCGGAGGGAGGGAATCCTGGAGAGAGAGTTCTGGGTTCGATCCCAGAAGGAGACAGACACTCGGCAGCGAAGCACTTAAGCTCCCAACCCTCCGCCTCCCCCGCCCGCCCCCTTCCCCCCATCCCATCCCATCCCATCCCATCCAACTCGCGACGCCCTAAAGCTCACCGGCGAAGCTAAGACCCAGCCGAGTTCTCAGGAATACGAGGATTTTTTGTTACTTCGAGCGAGCAGATGGTGTGCTTCCAGGAAAATGCCGCGAAACTACCACACCTATACACGTACCTATATGTGCGTGCGCGCGTGTGTGTGTGTGTGTGTGCGGAGAGGGGAAACGCGAGGGTGCAGAATACCGCAGAGCACAATCTACGAACGCAAAATTCCCCCCCTTTTACTTTTATGATTCCTACATCCGCACGGGGATTCTTTCGAACTTTCATATATGTACGCATGCCAACGCGTGTCTGCATACCTACGAAATTTACAAATACTAGATATTACAACAGAAAACAAACTCACTAAACGAAAATATATTGTTAAAATGCAGCGTCGACGTGACGCCTGACTTTTATCCGATGGACGATCCATCCATGCCCATATTTACACTTACGATTAGCCAGAGTAGAACGATTTTGCTAGAGTCTATAAGTTTTGGGACATCCTTGGTCGATAGTTTAGAATTGGAGGAGTTTTTCAACGTGTCACCTCTGTCGATCTAAACTCGAATCATACCGCATCGCACTGTTGACTAGAAGAACCCACATTTACCTGGAAATATGATTGCTGGCCGTATCGATTTAGAGGCACTGTCCTCTTAAAGAGATAGAACGTCTTCCACTCTGACACTATACCGCGCAGCGGGAATTTCGTGGTGGATTTTGATGGAAAATCTCGACACCGTGAGATGTTCACATCCATTTTAGTGCTTTGACGGGCGTTTACAGAGGACCCAAATATCCATAAGCGTTTGATTAAATCCCCTGATGAATATTCAACGAATGAAAACAGACTGTGAAAAAATAGAAATTGATGATCAAGTCTCTCCGAACATCACGTTCACGTAGCTTTCTATGATTGAAAGCTTAACATCTTGGCTTAGCGGAAAATCACCAGGTATCACGGGCTTGAAAATGAAATGAAATTGCGTTAATCCTGGAAATTTGTCACTAGTTACTACTGCAGAATTTATGCTTCTCAATTTTTGGTCATTTTCAGCATCGAGGGCGTATCGAATGGTATCCTTCTTACCACGGAGCATTTTCTCTCGATGCCTAACAATCGCTTTACGGAATACTGAAGTGCGTGCAGTGTTGCATACCGTGCAGGCTGTAGCCGCACATGTAAAGCCGTAGAGTATACCTGTAAATGTTCACATGGCGTTTATGTAGCAGAAACCGAAATGAACATTTGCAGTGTTTACTTTGAGCTATCCGATTTTTCTTCATACTTTTTTTCAAATTTTACAATTCTGTTGAATTTAAAAAATGGCGCGCGTCGCGTCCTTGGCCGAAAGCAAAAACACTTCTTTTATCAGAGCACCGACAATAAACCGCACCCCCTCGCCCTTCCTTGAACGGCAGGTTACGCTGGTTTCTGCCTCTTCCTCCCTCCCCCCCGCCCACTCCCACCCTCGCTTTATTTCTTTCTCCTCTTCTCTCGCATTCTCCGTACCTTCATCTCCACCCCCCGACTTTATCCCTCCACCCAACCTTCCTTTCCAACCTTACCAAGGAAAATATAAAAATCCATACAGAGAGAGAGTCGCTCGGAGAAAATATCCGTCATTTAAAATGGATGGATTTAGGTGGATATAAAAGTTAGGGGCGGTGGTGGCGGTACCGGGACCGAGAAGGTAGCGGGGATCAGCTCCGAACGGAACCAGCAGTGGGTGCTGTGCTGCTGGTGTTGGAGATTTAAGGGGGACATTTAAAATGGATGGTTCTCTCGGTAATATCTACTGGTGTGCCTCGCTCCGCGGCAAACGGGGGAAATGGAGGGAGGAGGACCTCTATAAGAGTACGAGGAGAAGAGGGGAGGATTGACTAGGGGCCGTTGAAGCACCAGAGAAACAGACAAGGCTGCACCAAAATGGCAGCCGCAAAAACATTCCTTCGTAAATTCAAAACCAGGGCAAATATTTTTACTTCCGTTTGGCACCGAGCACAGAACTGTCAGGTACCAGAGCATGAAACGAAACGAATGAGGCCCGACTTTGAAAGTGACGTTGTGAAAATATGACGATCCGCAGGTTGCAAGCCTAGCGACCAACTATGTAATAAATGTAGCGATACGTGGAGATCCGTGCACCTGAAGAGTGAGAATATCTGGTTGATAAATAGTCCCTCTAGGAGCACGAGAAAAGTTGACGAGAGTACACAATCCACTGGATAATCTGTTAAGAAGAAGAAGAAGAAGAAGAAGAAGAAAAGTGAGCCGGCGAATGGGACCTCGGAGTAAAATTTGTCGGAACCGCAAGCCTAGGATGGTCCTGATACTTTACGTCGCAAGCCAAGACTCTCGAAACTTGGCCGAACAATGAGCCGAGTTAAAGGTCAGCTGCGTCAACGCGCGATCCCGCGACTCCGGGCTCCCAGCCTTAAGATATGGAAGGCGGCGGCGGAGGAACTGCGTCGCGACAACGACGGCGGAGGCGGGAGGCGGGGGGCGGCAGACGACATGTATTATTGATGTGACTCTGTCGCCATCCGCCCCTGCAACGCCGCCTCGTCCCACCGCGTCTTCCGTCGCCCTGAGAGCCTTACACCCGCCTCCCTGAGCTGCACCCACGTCCCGGCGATGACGTCTTGCGAAGCGTTGATCGTGTTTTAGGTTAAGGTATCCGAGGTATAACTGATAAGCGGGCGAATATGGGGACTTGGATGACCGTTTGACGGAACAACGGACCGCGAATCGGGAGGCGAAGAGGAGCGAGGATCTTATATGCCAAGCTCGAGGAGGACGCCGAGTGAGATATATCGGCGAATTATACAAGATGGCGCACCGCACGGTAGGAACGCGTTCTCCACTCCGTCAATTATGCTAATTCTGATTTCCCCGAGATTAATGGAGGATAGCATCTGCCTCGGATCCGGCCCGCGAAATCATGGCGTTGGACCATTCGGACCTGCCCGACTGTATAATGCAATTCGCTGCCAGTCGCCATTTTGGCACGCTACAAGATGACCTGGCAAAAATAACCTCCAGTTAAACCGTCCGCACAAACGATGAATCAATTATAAAGCACGTCATATCTGATTCTCAATTTTTCTCTCAACAACAGGCTGAATATTATATTCCAACTTCTCGTATCTGCGCTCAATTTCGTTAATCGTAGGTGATATTGAGCACGATTAAAATAAGTGTTCACAATCTTCAACGAACGAAAACTTTAAATCGACGTGATTGTAAATAAAAAGTCTCGTTCGGAAACGATCTTTCTAATCGTGAATCGCATTCCGTCGTTCCAGCGTAACAGGAATACTCGGTAAATAAGGAGCTCGGTTGGACGATAAATGACAACTCCACACCCGTCCTTGTATCTTGGAAACGAAATCAATCCCCTCAGGTTAACGTCCAGATGGCCTACTGCGGTAGTAGTTCAAGGCCGCGCAGAGAGAGGAAAGAAACTGCTTCTCGACGACTAGATACTAGTAGACGGATAAGAGGACGCTCATCAGTCGATCTCCGTTCCTTTCGGAGATGAAGCCTGTAAGATGAGAGTCGCGATGAGGAAGGAGGAGTAGAATTGGGGATGGGGATAGGTGAGTCCGGGTGATCGAGCTGCACGTAGAGAACGAAAAAGGGAGAAAGACGGACGTAGGCCTTTCGGGAAAGACGGTTTAATCCAGGGTCCCACTTAATCGCAATCTCGACTTTTTCTTTCCCGCGGGTATAATGTAAGGCGGTGGGTGGTGAGGCTGCCGCTACCGCTGCCCGCATCTTGAGCAAGACGTATCGACTCGGATTTTTTCACGGAGTCATTTATCAAAGCCTGCCTTCTCTGCACTTCCCTTCACCTCCACCTCCGTCTTCAGTTCCGGCTTCGGCTCCGGCTCTCGTCTATGCCACTCGATACAGAAGTAGAGGGTCCCAGCCTCACCGGGAGGCGGTGGTCGCGGTGCCGATGGCGATGCCGAGAAGAAGTCGAAGAAAGAAAGGAAGGAAGGAAGGAAGGAAGGAAGTAAGGAAGGAAGGAAGGTATGGAAAGGTGGCCGCCTAGCAAGGCACGGTACACCGTCTATCTATCATTGCCTTGCACGCCGACATCCATCTTTCCTTGGCGCAGGGGCTGATCGAGTATTGGATGCTTGCGGTACACCTCGCGATGTTATAAGTTCCTATCGTAAACAGCAAATACTTGGAGTCCCTTTTGTCGTTGGTAGGCGCGCACTGCAGTCGACGATACCAGCCTGCAATTTGGAAGAGAACTTCGAGGCGCCATTGCTTTGGCGTTCTTCAAAAACCGGGGACCGAAAAGCTTCACCTGAAGCTCTTGCTTTTAATATGGGCAGCTTTCCGTAGTTCTATTGCTTATATTGAAATATGTAAACGCAATCCCTGGATCCCATCTTGCGTAGAATCATCTCTGAAACAGTCTAGAACAACTTGACTCTGTCCACCAAAAACGATTCTTCAAACTGACGTACGTACGTGCCCTTAATTCTTTTCTATTATAGAACGACGCGTGTTTCTGATTTAAATTTCTTCTGCAAAATATAAACCAACGTGAGATACCCCCATGTAGCCAGTACAGTGTCTTGGAGCAACAATGTGAAAATCAAACAGGAATGAAGCGAACTTGTAACATATACTTATAAATGAGACAAATAGCCCACCACCCATCTGATAACATATTTATACAGATCGTACGACAAACGCGCCCCCTGGCGAAAATATATGTATTTGATTAGGGTGAGTTTGTATATTGGGTGACTGTGTATGGAGTGTGTCGACGCATACGTAAATAGGTCCGAAGTAGGGGCAGGGCACTCGTCCAAAGGCAAATACCTACACGTGCCCTCAAGATAAGGTTCCAAGTGAAAATCAGGATCTAATACGAGGAGAGTCCTGCGTGATTCGTTTTGTTGCGATAAAGGACTGGAACCCTAGCGCTATTGGAAAGCCTTGGAAAGCGCCTCTATGCTCTGTGCAAAGTATCTTCAAACACCCCGTGACATTTGTTGATGCCGTTCGCGAATTTACCACCAGAGTTATTTTTCGCCACCCTGTACATCCTGCGGCTCAAGTTCGGAGAGCCTTCGGTGCAGCCTTGACGTCGAGCCGTCCTGCAAGCTTCTAGTTCGAAACTTCCATCTCGCGCTGCAGGAGCAGTACTGCAAATTGTTATTGAATTTCAAGTTCGTCAACGCCGCGAGGAGAATTTTCTCCATGCAGTCCTTGAGAGCATCCCTTATAACTAATGCAGATGCTTCCCGTCTACCACCTGCCCCTACCTTGGGATAGTGGAAATCGCCAATGAAACTATGGTGGAAATAATACCATGCACGAATCTATTCGTGATGATTGCGAAGATCAAAAGACAGATTGCAATGTCATAGCCACGACGCTCGATGCTGCACGACGGTTCGAGATGGGTTGCAAAATGGCCTCTCAACGCGATCGAAGGTAGATACTAAAGATGCCTGAAATCCCGGGTTTCATTCGCGATGCTCTGACCCATCGGATCGGACCTCGCCGAGCAAGCAGCTCTCTACCCTAGGTTAGTTAAGCTGGTCCTTGGCACGGAGCAAATAGGCCATTCAACTCGTTCGACGAGTTTTGGGCCCTTTAAATTGGGACTCTCAACCTTCCCGGGCCAGCATCGCGTCGGCTGGCGCAGGTTCACGACCTCACACAAAATAGACGGTTGTAATGGTACCCCGAAGCGTTCTTCGCTCTTCTTCTTTCACTGCTTTATTTTTTACAACCGCGTTCTTTACTCGCCTCTCCTGCATGCAGTATGCACCGAACCCTGCATAGCCTGAAAGAGGCGACGATACGCCGGGAGACGCAATGGAGAGAATATTTCTTGATATTTCGAATCAACCTGACCTTCCAAGACCAAGGGGAGAAAGGGTGCTGGGCGGGGTGGCTTGGCGGGGAGGGGTAAGACGAAACCGAAGGAGTGCACTGGCCACGAAAGACCCGCGATGCTGCTGCAGCCAAGAGGAAAATCGAGCCGAGTGTCTCTCGACGTGTACAGTGCGAGTGCTCAATTTTTTCTGGCTCATCAATATTTGGGACTGAGAATGTTGTTATGCTGCCGAGGCACGGGAGGCCTTTTGGCCGAGTGCCCGTCCGTTCGACTCTTACCTCCTCCGGACGGTTGACAACCCCTTCGTACGAACCAACGAAGGACCGTGACCTTACCTAAAAACTTTCCCAATTCCATCCTAACCGGAAAATCTACTTCTCACTCTTTGCCATCGCTGTCAGCGAATCTCCTCACCTGCGCGATATTTTGGGCTCTTTACGAATGGTCCGTTTAAGTATTCACAGTAATTTCGGATCGGCCGGCCAGCAAAATTTTCACCTTGTCGAATTCAATCGGATCAACGGAATAGGCGATATCGTGGCTTTTGACTAATTGTGAAAAAAAAAACTAAACTAGCAAAGCAGTCTTTTTTGTTCTGTACGATATTTGATAAGTCATTCTGATTTCACCTTATCCAGCCTTACTGATACTTCAATTCACTTCCATCTCAATTTTTGACTTGATCCTGCGGCTTTAACTATACATCATCAAGGAATCTTTATCGTCACCGCATTGCAACCATTTCTTCTTAACTGAGACAACTTTCGTCCATGTAATTCAAGTATAAGTAAACGCTTATTTGGACAAGCTTTACGGTAATAATATTACATTATCTGCGTAATGGAGAACAGAGAATAAAAATGGCTCGACAACGATATGGTGATAATTATTGAATGGTGTGCGGCGAAGAGACATGTTAGAAAAAGTGAATGTGGATAGATCGGGATTGTAAACGCGGAAAGTGTGTCAGATGTTTAGAATGACGCCGGAGGGTTTAACTCGGGACAAAAATAGCTGTTCCATGTTCACCTCTGACGAGTCTCTTACAATAGGTAGCTTATTTGACCCAGAGATAATTCATTCCTTTGTGATATTGTAACGTCGTGCCTTGATCATATTCGTATGAAGATATTCTTGTGCCATTTGTTTCCCCGTACAATAACCGTCGAATCTATATCGTTAAAAGTGGCTGTACAATATCCGTTTGCATCGAGCAAGAGACCCGATATTATCTGTACGATTAGATGAATACCATCAGCGAATAATCGAGTGCCAATAATTCCCATCCATACTCCTCGTACAATAAAATACAATTTTCAATATTCTCGCGAATGATTTTGCGTGGTAATATCTTTTCTCTTGTGGCACGAAAACTTTGAGGACATCGGCTGAGTTTCATATTTCTTATTCATGAGAGTAGACGCGTCGTTATTCTGGGAAATTGGAAAATATAAAAAGAAGTCGTAAAAAAAAAAAAAAAAAAAAAAGAGTGAAAATAATCCCGCGAAGTATAAATTACTGATGTCGAGTACACCAAGGAGGTCTTCTACTAGTTTCTTGTCTGTATTTGCACCCTGAATAAAGGATCACTCCTCGGTGCAAGAGTTAACGATCGGTACGTTCAACAACGACGCTAAGAGAATAAATCAGAGATGAACGGTAATCGTGTAAAGTTGTAAAAAAAACAAAAAAAAAATCATTCTATCAATAAATTAAACCGATGAATCCCTATTTGCAAAATGTTTAACCAATTGACCATTTCGCTTCGAGGTCAATTGTTTCGAGTCTTAAAATAATTTTGAAAAAAGAAATGGTACAATTAATCGAGCAGAACAGTCGCAGAATCAAGGATAATCATGGTCTTGGCTTGAAAAATCGTGCGGAAGATCGGGCAAAGTATTTTCAACTTTGGAACCGACGTTGAATGGTGGATACTTATTTTTATAAAATATATCCGAGATAATGCAAAGGCGATGTTAAAGACGAGATACACCCGGTGACTTGGACTGCGGAGTGGTGGCAGAGAGGGCTATATAAGTCGAAAGGGGACCGAGGCACTTACCAGTTCAACATTAAGCAACGAATTAGAAGTTCCCCGCTGAAGGTCCGACGAAACACTACGGCCGAAAACCGAAGGGTCCACCGAGACATTGCGGATTTCCAACTGTTGACGGAGTTCGCGTTCATATCCGAACCGGAAGTGAGACGTCGTAGGGTAAATTATTCCCACATTGTCACCCAAGCTTCTACAGAGTGAAACAAGCAAACCTTTGTTTCCATTAATTGGCTCGCTTTTGATTGGAAATAATTGTCTACCCCACGTGTTTACCAAATCAATGTCGATCACCTTGCAGGTGTTCTTAGAACTCCAAGACCATGTATAAGCCAGCCCTCTACACGGCGGCCAACGGTCTTCAACGATCGGATGCTCATGACATCACGGAGGAGTACGCCAAAGAAATCGGCCATATGTCGGGACGATGCCTCGACATCGGATCCGGTCCTGGAGACGTGGTGAACGATTTTATTTTGCCGAAGCTACACCCAAAGGCCACCGTATTATGTGAGTACGTCTCGTTTGGCCAGTCGTGCGAACACCTTGTCAAACTAAAAAAAAAAACATGCATTCCGCCACACTCCAGGTTCGGATATATCCGAGTCCATGCTCAATTTCGGGAAGTCGAAATACAGAGACAACAAACGACTGTCCTTTATCAAACTGGACATTGAGTCTTCCGATCTGCCTAAGGATTTAATTGAGCATTTCGATCACGTCGTATCATACAACTGTTTACACTGGTGCCAGAACATGCGGTGAGTTCTCGACAGTTGTCTTGATTAGACAATTGTTCATTACCTTTGATAAATTTCTGAAGAAGCAGAAATGACGATCAGTCTTTCGGAGACTCGTTTTAATTCTTCAATCGATCGGTAATTTATTATTCCCGCATATAGCTGCTGGTCGAGAGTCGGATTGGTTCTAGACGAGTCCCGAAATATTTATGCAAATTCCTGATCCGGTCTAACTGTTTCAGCAAGGCGTTTGAAAACATCTTTACTCTGCTTCGACCAGGAGGAAGCACCCTATTGGTATTCCTGGCCAACAACCCTGGCTTCAAAGCGTATGAGACGTTGGCTGCCATGCCTCGCTATCAACCCTACATGAAGGTGAGTTCTTTTCACACTCGACAACTTTCCATCCGACCGAAACGTCATCTGAGCTTCCTCGATTTGTTTACAGGACGTGGATCGCTACATACCGCTATTTCAGCACACCGAACAACGCCGTGAGACTTTGAAGAGTTTGGTCCAAGACGAAGGGTTCGAGGTTCTTCACTGCAGCCGCAGAGAAAGAAGTTACATCTTTGACACACCGGAGACCTTGACCAGTAAGATGTATTTTTGTTTAATCACTAGGAAGTAATCGTGGTAGGTGACGAATTGCCTACAGCATCATCATCGTCAAGTGTAGAAATCTATTCTCATCGTGTGATCGTGATGCTTATTTCAGAATTCATGCTGGCGGTGAATCCTTTTATAGAACGCATGCCGGTCGACCTCAGGTCAGAATATGTTAAAGACCTGGTGGCAGAAGCGGTGAAAGAAACGATTATTTTCAACAAAAGTAACAGCAACGAAAATAAATATAGTATGTTGTCTAGATATTACATATTTGTGCTTTACTTAAGGAAACCAATTGCCAAGTGATATTGAAAATGAGAAAAAGAAATTGTTATCTAGTTTCTCAAGTATAACATAAAATACGCACCGGTAATCTAACAACGCAAGTATTGTTCTTCTCTTAAAATTTACATGTATATATGTTGTGACGTGGTATTTCAAACTGCGTCACATGGGTTATAATAAAGCACTCCCTCCTTCTCAGAATAACGCGAAACACGACGGAGGCACGTCTAAGGCCAATACCCCAAAGAAACGACTATCTAATTTTAAGTGAAATTTATTCATTAACCTTCTACCAATCCATTTTCTACCTTTGTATCTCACTACGTGAACCACCTTCAAGAACATCGCTTCAAGGGAACCGTATATCGCAACCCAGAGGTCACGGACCGGGTCAACAACGTCACACCGTCAGCTACAGAGGGCAGCATACCGCCGATCCGACTCCGGATGGATGCCTATCCGAATTGCGTACAGTGTCATGCGTCAAAACCACAACAAAGCCTCCCGTCGACGACACTTATCACTTATCAGCCTTTATTTTAACTTGAAGCAAGCTGGACGTGGTTGCCTCACGCACGCGTTTTATCGAAGGACAAGCATGGGGATCCGGTACGAGGACCATCGCGACCAGGACGTCTTGGTACAAGGCCTTAATGAACGAGTTGGCAGAGGATCTGTACCTTCTCGATATCGATGCCGCAATTACAATGTAAGATCGTTGCATCTTCAATTACCGTCGTTTTAACTGCAAGATCTACTCACGCATCGATACTGCAATACCTTGAGGGGCACACCTTCCTTCCCTTCTTACCCGTAGAGCGAAGCAACTGAGTGCAACCCCTCTACGTATCGATCGACGGATTGATATTTCAGCACATGCCAACGAAGGAGGAGAAGACGAGTGAAGATGGACTACCGTCCGTCCTACTTGTGATTAGCGATCGAACAAGATAAGAAGAAAATTATTAGGTCCTATCATAATTCGGTGGTCACTTTTATTTCTTCACAGTTGTCCACCTGTTTGTGATAAGTTTGAGGTTATGTTACTGTTATGTAGTGTTGACGTTTAAATTTCAGAAAACATACGCAATTTGTTTTTACGCCCCGTTGTGACAATGGAAGAATTGAAAAAGTCTGTAACTGTGCAAAAGCAACGCGCATTTTTGAAAATTTGTACTCTGCTGAATTATTCAACCGGACTATCGGAAAATCTTTTGCAAAAATCAGTAAGCAAGAACGCGATCAAGAAAAGTGCAGTGATTAATTGGATGAAATCGTTCAAGGAGGGACGGACAAATACTGAGGATGCACCGAGGTCGGCTCGACCGAGATCGCCTTCCAGACAAGAAAGGCAAGAACGAATTCAGGAACTGTTGCGATGCTCTAGTAGAGTGACGTCTCTCTCTCAATCAATGATATGACAACAAACCAGAATTGGATTCCGCCATTAACACCGCAATTACTAGCCTTAATGAAGATGGAACATTTAATGGGGTCAATGACCTACCGTCAGTCTGGCAGCGTGTCATCGATAGCGGAGGGGACTACTAATTGTTAAACAAGAATATATTTTATTACCAAATAAAAGATAAAAGATTAGTTGAAAAATAAAAGTGACCACCGACTTATGATAAGACCTAATACGTGACAGCAGCACGTCAAACGCGGTCTGCGCAGTGTACAGACAGACGCGTTCTCGTTCGGTAGTTCTCTAATCGCATCTTCCTTAACGTCCTATCCTGTCTGTACATCAGTTTTCTTCTACCTGCATCTGCATCGTTGTTTCTACTCTCTCGTGAGATTTTATTTTGTCTATTTTGCGAAGCCACGAAGTTACTTGTGTTATACCTTATCTATATCTTCTCTCTTTTCTTGTCTTTATTCGCAGTGTTCTCTGTGTGAGCCACGGCCGCTCGTGTCTATCATTTTTCGTGTCTAATGTCGCAAGTAACATGGCGACTGGTTTATACTTATTTAATGTGTAGTAACTATTGCCTATTTTCTTGGTCTCGCTTTGCTTGAATTGACGAATGATCCGATATCGCTGAATAGCAACGCTTTACCATTTCTTTGTTTACGTTTGATTAGAATATCTCCAATTGCCTTGCTTTACTTGAATTTGGTAATTCATCGTTTCTCCGTAGTGATTGGTAAAATAGTTGACTTATAAATTTTCACCGTTTATCCTTGCCTCCGATTTGATTATGAGTTGCTTCCTTACCTAATATTTTTGAGTAATTAATATCTTTTCTTAATACGTGAGGAATATCTGTGCTCTTTTCTATGCCTTATCGCTATCTCTTATCTACCGCGTATGTCGCAAGCTAGACACTACGTATTTCCTTTCTAATTTCTAACTTAGTATATATTTTCTGAATATTTCTTTGAGTATCTTTTTCCCGTAAATTGCTACCTTAATTTCGTTATCACCTGATCGACTTGTATTTCCTGCTTTCTGTATCAGTTCTAATATCTTTCTGCTTTACCTGAAAATTACCTTGACTGTTCACCTCTGCTGTGATAATACTATTCTCTCGCTATATTATTCTACATACTTTCGCTTGAATTGCTAACATTTAATTTGAGGATCTTAGATTGTGCATTCCATGCTAGCCTACCTTTAATTAACGATTGTAAAACTTGCCGATTGTTGCTCCGAGTAATAATATCACGGCTACACATCTCTATCTCTCGCTTATCACACAATACCCGTCTCGCTAGTTTGTTAATTCTCACTTTCACCTCTTCCTCTAACTGTATCTAATTCTCTGGCTGTATTTGTATTTCTTGAATTGTTTAATTGTACCTAAATTTCTCAAATTCCTTGATTCTATTACTTTTTGCTGTTATTTATTTTAATGGAAACACGCTAAGCTTCACCTGATCACCAACTATGATGCAAAATTTGCGGTTCGGTTGATATTTCGCATAAAAATATACGTTTTATAGGATTAAACGTTGGCTTACCAGGAGCTTACAAATTTACGTAGCTTGTTACCATTTTTCTTACGAATATATTTGAAATCGAATAACAGCAATAATCTTTATACTTTGATATCCGTCAAAGTTACCTATTTTCTGTAAACGTTTCTATCGTGGTATGTGCAATACCAATTTATGAAAAATGTATGGGAACTGCTTGTTCATATTTTTTTAATGGAACAGAGTTTGGAATAAACGGATAATTTTCGATACACAATTACTTTACATGGTCAATGACGCAATATTCTCGTATTAAAAAATCTAATATCTTTCATAAAGCAAATTTTGAAATGATTATACCCTGCATCTCACAATTTTCCCCATATCCGTACATCATAAATTGTAACTTGTACAATATTTTGACGAGTAGTCAAAGTAAGGCATGTCAAGAGGCGATTTGGCAGTTTCACCCACAAGAACGTAACATTCTTTAGACAATCCGACTGGAAAAATTTGCTCGCAACGAGAAATGAAAAATGTAATTTTCTCAACTGAAAAAGAAAACTGCCATACCACCCCTTGACACGCCTTACTTTGGAGGGTGGTTTGCATCCCCTTAAAGTGTTTAATGGCAGATAAAACAAAATGTGTGTCGCTTAGTTTTTAATCTACAATAACATGTTACAAAAGATATGAAATCGGAGAGATCGACCTGGGATACCTTCCTTGTTAACGTGCGGTCGTTATAGAGATCGAAATTGGACCCGGCCAAAATCCTTCCAGATCATTTTATCAGCTGATCGGCCTAACTAATACGTAAGAAACTGCCTGTAAGCTACAACCCCTGTAATACATCATACCTACTTAAGGAGGTGCCCTGGTCGATTTTGACGTTGACGTACATGTCTCCAAACATTGAGGTTCACGTATCTTATCGCGAATAAAGGCTCAACAGCCGATGCAGAATTCTGACCAAAAACGCTCCAATACATTCCAATACTCCACGGACTCTACTAAATCGCAATAGTAAGTTCGTAAAATTCATTCATACGGGAATAAATACTGATACTCCTTTGCAGCATATTTTCTTAACCGTGGAACCTTGCCAGTGACGAGAGTCATCCTTGAAACGATGTTCGAACCAGCCTTGTACTCAGCCAACGACAAACAGGTTCGTGAGGAGACCAGCGAATACATTGAAGAGTTTTCCGATGAAATTGGCCAAATGTCAGGACGGTGCCTTGATATTGGAAGTGGACCCGGCCATATAGTAGTCGATTTACTCCTTCCAAAGTTGAATCCGAAGTCTACCGTTATCTGTAAGTCTCGACTAGCGCATTGATCACAAGGCTAACATTAACTTTATTCCGCACTAATTGTAAATGAATATTGTGAACACAGGTTCTGACATTTCCCGACCGATGTTGGACTACGCTAAAGAAAAATATGGCGCCAACGAGCGAATATCTTTCCTCGAGCTGGACATTGAGTCCCCAACGCTGGTCGAATATCTAGGTGAAAAATTTGATCACGTCACATCGTTCTATTGTTTACAGTTTTGTCAAGACATGCGGTAAGTTCCTGTCATTAATTTCCTTCAACAGCCCAATCAATCATTGTTACTGCCTTACAAAATCACATCATTCAGCCAAGTCCTCAAGAACATCTTCGACCTATTGCAACCTGGAGGTACTGTTCTCTTCACCTCAGTGTGCAATCATCCTTGTGAGGACGCTTACAAGATACTGGCAGCTGTACCTCGATACAAGCGCTACATGATGGTATGTTTTTGCTTTCAAACTCGTTATAAGATTTACGTATTTTTTGTATTCTTGTATTATATCCATGCCTATGTAGCGATTGTATAACGCTTGAGTTTATATACACTATATTACAATTGGACTCGATCCTCGAAATTAATACGCTTCGTCAAGTGCACGTCAGCGGTTATCTCGGAATTTTTTCACCCAACATCATCCTCGATTACAGATAATAGATGTTCAACACTCTACCTGGAGTAGCGGATCTCTCCAGAAAATCGTATGATTGACCATTGCGTCGGTGAAAATATTATTCATGGTTCCAATTGGCAACTCAATCTCGTTGCATTTAATAAACAGTACATTTAGGAGAGCGTGTGAATACCAGATTTTCTCAAAAGTACCCATATTTTAGTAACACCATAGAGTATTTACGATCATCTGAAATGGTTAACAACAGTTTCAGTCTCATTATACTCAATTGCAGGATGTGGACCGTTTCGTTGGGGTATTTCAGCACGCTGAACGCCCGCGTGAGACTCTGAAAAGTTTGCTTCGAGACGTTGGCTTTGAGGTCTGCCACTGCAGTAACAGACACACGAGTTACATTTACGACACTCCCGATGCTCATACCGGTAAGTTGTCTGTTTTGGTTGATCAACACAGCAATGTCATTGAATTTAATCAATTGACAGGATTCATGGCGTCTATCGACCCCTTCATGTCCCGCATGCCGGATGAACTACAGCGGGAGTACTTGATAGATCTGGGCATAGAAGCAAGAAGGCACACATTCGTCGTCAACAAGGATGGGAATGACGATTGTAGCATACTGTCCAGACGCCATACTTTTGTAGTTTACTTGAAAAAGCCATTGGTCCACTGATAGACAGCCAAATAATTAATAAAAGTCGATATATCAATCATCGTTCACGTTCTGAAATGTTCGAATGTTCAACTATCCAGCTTTTTTTTTAAATTCGTCGCATTGAGATGAAAAATTTGTGTGAAACTACAGAGTTGACGTAGGCTTTGAGATTAATCTTGGAAACGTCGACTTGGAACCATATAATTAATACGGATTTTTAGTACTATTCAAGAACGCAATGACAACCTGATTCAAAACCTTAATCAGATAAGCTACTAAATGATATAAATAGTTGTTACTTACCCAAGCTGTTACTTTTATCTCGAAACGAGAAAATATAAGTAAACAGATATAACCCGAAGGTTATACTCATTGATCTAAGAAACCCAAAAAAGCCCTGTCTTTGGAAAATTCAACTATATTGTTCTATGTCACCGTCTTCTTGAATATCAGCAGAAGTTCTCGTATTATCAACAAAAAAAAAAAAAAACGAAGAAGAAGAAACAACAAACATGCCGGAAAAACAGTTTTTTTGCGATACTTTGCATTGCCATTGAAAAGCTAAGAGTCTGCGATCCGTCCGACGAACTTGCGCCATGATCTGGTGAGTGGATTATAGATGAATAATCCGAAACTGAGGACTTGGCAAACAAAAAAAGAAGAAATATTAAACGAAAAATTTGAACAAATGAAATTTGTAATAATCAAAAAATTGAGAAAAGTGTGAGAATTCAGCGCGAGGGGAATGAAATTAGCTGAGTAAGAGGTATAACGAGTGGCGTGGGACAAAGATAGGAGATAGGAGGACAGGATAGAGGCCGTAGAGTTAATGTAAGAATAAGGAGCAATAAGTGGGGGAAAAAGTGCAGTGGTACGTCGGACGTAACACACTTAATTATATTTTTTTATCCGCGAGAATATTTTTTCCATAAATTAAAAACTAGTTTCGAGTCATTGACGTAAGTTGTTGTTCTACGGATAATAAAATAGCAAACGTATCTTCAGATGTGTAATCTTGTTCAATGATTTACTATTTCCAGGAAATATGTTTGACCAATCGGAACTCTTTGATTCACATAAAAATTGTCTCTGTTTAATTGCACATTCTCGAACGGGACATGATGCTGAATATTTTATTGATTATTATAGAAGAGTGACAAGAGGAAAAATAATTATTCACAACAATAATTTGAAGTGCATACTTTGGTCGTGAATCCACTTTTGCTAAGAACTAGCGAATAATTATGGTTGTATCATAGGTCTTGGAGGGCTATCATCCCTTAGTCCTCCATTACCGTAAAGAAATCATAAGTCAAATGTAACTTAACAACGAATCAGCATGTGGCTGATCGAGAATTGAGGCTTACTCTTCTAGAAGAAACGGGCAGTTTTTCGATAATACATGTGTGTAAATCATGAAACGACAAAGCTAACCAATCAACATTCATTGCGTTTCCTCTACTCATAGGATACATATGAGGTATTCCATGCCAACTGAGAGGTCATTTTCCCTGACCCCCGCCAATTTGCTTCATTATTTTTTATATGATTCTACAACCTAAAAAAAGCACTCACCATTTTTTTCAGATTCTTCGTTCCATCCATTCTTTTTTAAAAAATGTTACAAACACTTTTATGGTCCTAAAAAAGAAAAGCCATTTTTTTTTTTTTGCGAAAATTCACATCATTTCTGGGTCCCAAAACAAACATTTTGAACCATAGTTCAGAGTGGAGAATTGATTGTTTGTATTTTTGAAATATTTTTTTAGAGGAATAATTTTTCTTATTTTGTGTGTATACAAAACATTTATTATGTTTGTAACATTTTTGGTGATGGTGAGTGCTTTTTTTAGGTTGTAGAATCATATTAAAAATAATGAAGCAAATTGGCGGTGGTCAGGGAAAATGACCTCTCAGTTGGCATGGAATACCTCATATACATACATACTTATTTCAAGCGGTGAATGGTGAACCAGATTCTTATAAGGTGAGTGTCCCAGTTATTGAGCCTGTCTTAATTATTAAACTTTTTCAGTTGGATCTAATTGATCCTTAATTTTCAAATGACCAAAAAATACATTTTTAGCGTCTAACTCTGTATCAATTGGTTTTAGTCATCGAAAAATTCACAATCTGTGCCGTCAATTTAAAGTTTTGTAAAATGTAAGGTTCAATAACTGGGTCTGAGCGTGTCAATGACTGGTAAACCGATGCACTTACCTTACTTATATTCTCAATTTTTTTCCCATGCACTTACAAACCTAGCTGAGAATTTTTTTCCCTCATTTGTAATATCACTTCGCAACAGGTTTACTATACTCATTTTCGTTTCTGCTGCTTTCGTTAAATATAATAGTTTCTTTCACCCCTCCTGCCAGCTGGTCTTTGACATATCCTGCCCCGAGGTCGACCGGCATGAGTTCTATAAAAGGATTCACCGCCAGTATGAATTTTGAAATAAGCATCACGATCACACGATGAGGATAAACTTCTACACTTGACGATGATGATGCTGTAGGCAATTCGTCACCTACCACGATTACTTCCTAGTGATTAAACAAAAATACATTTTACTCATCAAGACCTCCGTTGTGTCTAAGATGCAACATCTTTCCCTACGACTGCAGTGAAGAACCTCGAACAATCGGACCAGATCACGAACGTGTGTTGAATAAACCGATATGGATATGTTGTTTATTGGTGTACTTGACCCATCGAAATTATGTATCACACACATACACAGGCATGGATATTACGCAAATGAAATAAAATTTATATCGATAGAATCACGCTCCGCGTATTATCAGTATTTTGTTCTGTTAATGCATCGTCCCTCATGCACCTTTCCAAAAGTGCGAATGCCAAGTGATTAACCTTTAGTTGGCATCTTTATCTGGAACCTCGGGGTCATGCACCGAAGCAATTTAATGTTTTTACTTGAATTTTTTAATTTTTTTTTTTTTTGTACTCACCGAAGTGTCTTTTATAAGATAAAAATGGTAGCAGCAACAATTTTTTATTTCAAGGTAGTACCATTCTTTCAAAGGGCAGAAACTTTCGAGTTACGAAAATCTCGATTAAAAACCCTTGGGTCACGAACGGCATCAAGGTGCCAGGTAAAGGTTAAAGTTAACGCGGAGCCAACGGATTAAATAATCCGTTATAACAGTTTTTTTTAAATACTTTTCATCGCCATCCGTTAAACTGACCGGACCGACACACCTGAACATACAGTAGCTATTTTATTACCCGTAGAACGGCAACTTACGTCAATGAGTCGAAACTGATGTTGAATTCCAAAAAAAAAATAGTTTTTGCGGATAAAAAAATATAAAGGTGTGTGCGAGATTCAAGGCTATCAAGAATAACTGTACTCCAAATTTGATGTAATTATTGCTTTCACATTTCTTTTACCACCACCTTCGCCTTGCTCTTAAAGGCTAAACGCTGACCCCGTGAATATATAAATCGCACTATCGTCAGCTATAGTCAGTTACTAGTCGCGGTTAAAATCTCCGACTCCGCCGACTCTCCACTATTGCTTGTTGATCAACAAGTTCACCAGTCCGAGTGTTCAAGGCAGACTGAGTAATCATAGTCGCAAGGTACGCGTGTAATTAATGAATCCTTTTTACTATAAACACTTTTTACTTTTCATCACCTTTGGTAATCCAAGAAAGGTATTGGTTACGGTTAAAAATCACTTTTTTATAATTTCAACGAATCTTTACGTTTTCGAAGATCCTTTAGAATCCGAGTAACAGGTTTTTAGAAAAATATCGGTCTGCCGGTCTATCCGACAAACTCACACCATGATCTTGGAAACGGCTGGATGAAAAAAATTCGAAACTTACAGGATTTAACAATTAACCTATGCGCGTGAAAAATTGCACTGTCCCGTTTAATTTCAACTTCCGGTTCTACCGGAAATAGATAAATTTTCACACTTTTACCAACAAACATGCACTATTTCCTCCTTAATACTTTTTCAAAATAAACGATCATGTTTTTCCTAGTTTAAATATTTTTTTTTTCTGAAATTCATAACTCATTCGTTGTTCAGAAATTTTCTGTTCAACTTTTTTTCAAAACTTTTTCATTTGGCTGCCAACTCTTATCAGTTTCAGAATTTTCACTCAGCCATTTTCGAGATCATCACGGAAATTTGTCGGACAGACCGGACAGATTCTTCCCTTTTTACAGAGATCAAAAGTATCGAGAAAAAAGCTGTTTTTCCGCAGTATTTGACGGAGTTCGAAATCTCTTTAACACCATTACTATTACACCAGTCAAAATGACTAAACTAGCAAAGCAGTCTTTTTTGTTCTGTACGATATTTGATAAGTCATTCTGATTTCACCTTATCCAGCCTTACTGATACTTCAATTCACTTCCATCTCAATTTTTGACTTGATCCTGCGGCTTGAACTATACATCATCAAGGAATCTTTATCGTCACCGCATTGCAACCATTTCTTCTTAACTGAGACAACTTTCGTCCATGTAATTCAAGTATAAGTAAACGCTTATTTGGACAAGCTTTACGGTAATAATATTACATTATCTGCGTAATGGAGAACAGAGAATAAAAATGGCTCGACAACGATATGGTGATAATTATTGAATGGTGTGCGGCGAAGAGACATGTTAGAAAAAGTGAATGTGCATAGATCGGGATAGTAAACGCGGAAAGTGTGTCAGATGTTTAGAATGACGCCGAAGGGTTTAACTCGGGACAAAAATAGCTGTTCCATGTTCACCTCTGACGAGTCTCTTACAATAGGTAGCTTATTTGACCCAGAGATAATTCATTCCTTTGTGATATTGTAACGTCGTGCCTTGATCATATTCGTATGAAGATATTCTTGTGCCATTTGTTTCCCCGTAAAATAACCGTCGAATCTATATCGTTAAAAGTGGCTGTACAATATCCGTTTGCATCGAGCAAGGGAACCGATATTATCTGCACGATTAGATGAATACCATCAGCGAATAATCGAGTGCCAATAATTCCCATCCATATTCGTCGTACAATAAAATACAATTTTCAATATTCTCGCGAATGATTTTGCGCGGTAATATCTTTTCTCTTGTGGCACGAAAACTTTGAGGACATCGGCTGAGTTTCATATTTCTTATTCATGAGAGTAGACGCGTCGTTATTCTGGGAAATTGGAAAATATAAAAAGAAGTCGTAAAAAAAAAAAAAAAAAAAAGAGTGAAAATAATCCCGCGAAGTATAAATTACTGATGTCGAGTACACCAAGGAGGTCTTCTACTAGTTTCTTGTCTGTATTTGCACCCTGAATAAAGGATCACTCCTCGGTGCAAGAGTTAACGATCGGTACGTTCAACAACGACGCTAAGAGAATAAATCAGAGATGAACGGTAATCGTGTGAAGTTGTAAGAAAAACAAAAAAAAAAAAATCATTCTATCAAAAAACTAAACCGATGAATCCCTATTTGCAAAATGTTTAACCAATTGACCATTTCGCTTCGAGGTCAACTGTTTCGAGTCTTAAAATAATTTTGAAAAAAGAAATGGTACAATTAATCGAGCAGAACAGTCGCAGAATCAAGGATAATCATGGTCTTGGCTTGAAAAATCGTGCGGAAGATCGGGCAAAGTATTTTCAACTTTGGAACCGACGTTGAATGGTGGATACTTATTTTTATAAAATATATCCGAGATAATGCAAAGGCGATGTTGAAGACGAGATACACCCGGTGACTTGGACTGCGGAGTGGTGGCAGAGAGGGCTATGTAAGTCGAAAGGGGACCGAGGCACTTACCAGTTCAACATTAAGCAACAAATTAGAAGTTCCCCGCTAAAGGTCCGACGAAACACTACGGCCGAAAACCGAAGGGTCCACCGAGACATTGCGGATTTCCAACTGTTGACGGAGTTCGCGTTCATATCTGAACCGGAAGTGAGACGTCGTAGGGTAAATTATTCCCACATTGTCACCCAAGCTTCTACAGAGTGAAACAAGCAAACCTTTGTTTCCATTAATTGGCTCGCTTTTGATTGGAAATAATTGTCTACCCCACGTGTTTACCAAATCAATGTCAATCACCTTGCAGGTGTTCTTAGAACTCCAAGACCATGTATAAGCCAGCCCTCTACACAGCGGCCAACGGTCTTCAACGATCGGATGCTCATGACATCACGGAGGAGTACGCCAAAGAAATCGGCCATATGTCGGGACGATGCCTCGACATCGGATCCGGTCCTGGAGACGTGGTGAACGATTTTATTTTGCCGAAGCTACACCCAAAGGCCACCGTATTATGTGAGTACGTCTCGTTTGGCCAGTCGTGCGAACACCTTGTCAAACTAAAAAAAAAAACATGCATTCCGCCACACTCCAGGTTCGGATATATCCGAGTCCATGCTCAATTTCGGGAAGTCGAAATACAGAGACAACAAACGACTGTCCTTTATCAAACTGGACATTGAGTCTTCCGATCTGCCTAAGGATTTAATTGAGCATTTCGATCACGTCGTATCATACAACTGTTTACACTGGTGCCAGAACATGCGGTGAGTTCTCGACAGTTGTCTTGATTAGACAATTGTTCATTACCTTTGATAAATTTCTGAAGAAGCAGAAATGACGATCAGTCTTTCGGAGACTCGTTTTAATTCTTCAATCGATCGGTAATTTATTATTCCCGCATATAGCTGCTGGTCGAGAGTCGGATTGGTTCTAGACGAGTCCCGAAATATTTATGCAAATTCCTGATCCGGTCTAACTGTTTCAGCAAGGCGTTTGAAAACATCTTTACTCTGCTTCGACCAGGAGGAAGCACCCTATTGGTATTCCTGGCCAACAACCCTGGCTTCAAAGCGTATGAGACGTTGGCTGCCATGCCTCGCTATCAACCCTACATGAAGGTGAGTTCTTTTCACACTCGACAACTTTCCATCCGACCGAAACGTCATCTGAGCTTCCTCGATTTGTTTACAGGACGTGGATCGCTACATACCGCTATTTCAGCACACCGAACAACGCCGTGAGACTTTGAAGAGTTTGGTCCAAGACGAAGGGTTCGAGGTTCTTCACTGCAGCCGCAGAGAAAGAAGTTACATCTTTGACACACCGGAGACCTTGACCAGTAAGATGTATTTTTGTTTAATCACTAGGAAGTAATCGTGGTAGGTGACGAATTGCCTACAGCATCATCATCGTCAAGTGTAGAAATCTATTCTCATCGTGTGATCGTGATGCTTATTTCAGAATTCATGCTGGCGGTGAATCCTTTTATAGAACGCATGCCGGTCGACCTCAGGTCAGAATATGTTAAAGACCTGGTGGCAGAAGCGGTGAAAGAAACGATTATTTTCAACAAAAGTAACAGCAACGAAAATAAATATAGTATGTTGTCTAGATATTACATATTTGTACTTTACTTAAGGAAACCAATTGCCAAGTGATATTAAAAATGAGAAAAAGAAATTGTTATCTAGTTTCTCAAGTATAACATAAAATACGCACCGGTAATCTAACAACGCAAGTATTGTTCTTCTCTTAAAATTTACATGTATATATGTTGTGACGTGGTATTTCAAACTGCGTCACATGGGTTATAATAAAGCACTCCCTCCTTCTCAGAATAACGCGAAACACGACGAAGGCACGTCTAAGGCCAATACCCCAAAGAAACGACTATCTAATTTTAAGTGAAATTTATTCATTTACCTTCTACCAATCCATTTTCTACCTTTGTATCTCACTACGTGAACCACCTTCAAGAACATCGCTTCAAGGGAACCGTATATCGCAACCCAGAGGTCACGGACCGGGTCAACAACGTCACACCGTCAGCTACAGAGGGCAGCATACCGCCGATCCGACTCCGGATGGATGCCTATCCGAATTGCGTACAGTGTCATGAGTCAAAACCACAACAAAGCCTCCCGTCGACGACACTTATCACTTATCAGCCTTTATTTTAACTTGAAGCAAGCTGGACGTGGTTGCCTCACGCACGCGTTTTATCGAAGGACAAGCATGGGGATCCGGTACGAGGACCATCGCGACCAGGACGTCTTGGTACAAGGGCTCTAATGAACGAGTTGGCAGAGGATCTGTACCTTCTCGATATCGATGCCGCAATTACAATGTAAGATCGTTGCCTTGAGGGGCAATACCTTGAGGGGCACACCTTCCTTCCCTTCTTACCCGTAGAGCGAAGCAACTGAGTGCAACCCCTCTACGTATCGATCGACGGATTGATATTTCAGCACATGCCAACGAAGGAGGAGAAGACGAGTGAAGATGGACTACCGTCCGTCCTACTTGTGACCCGTCTCACGTGACCTGCTCGCCCAATTAGCGATCGAACAAGATAAGAAGAAAATTATTAGGTCCTATCATAATTCGGTGGTCACTTTTATTTCTTCACAGTTGTCCACCTGTTTGTGATAAGTTTGAGGTTATGTTACTGTTATGTAGTGTTGACGTTTAAATTTCAGAAAACATACGCAATTTGTTTTTACGCCCCGTTGTGACAATGGAAGAATTGAAAAAGTCTGTAACTGTGCAAGAACAACGCGCATTTTTGAAAATTTGTACTCTGCTGAATTATTCAACCGGACTACCGGGAAATCTTTTGCAAAAAGCAGTAAGCAAGAACGCGATCAAGAAAAGTGCAGTGATTAATTGGATGAAATCGTTCAAGGAGGGACGGACAAATACTGAGGATGCACCGAGGTCGGGTCGACCGAGATCGCCTTCCAGACAAGAAAGGCAAGAACGAATTCAGGAACTGTTGCGATGCTCTAGTAGAGTGACGTCTCTCTCTCAATCAATGATATGACAACAAACCAGAATTGGATTCCGCCATTAACACCGCAATTACTAGCCTTAATGAAGATGGAACATTTAATGGGGTCAATGACCTACCGTCAGTCTGGCAGCGTGTCATCGATAGCGGAGGGGACTACTAATTGTTAAACAAGAATATATTTTATTACCAAATAAAAGATAAAAGATTAGTTGAAAAATAAAAGTGACCACCGACTTATGATAAGACCTAATACGTGACAGCAGCACGTCAAACGCGGTCTGCGCAGTGTACAGACAGACGCGTTCTCGTTCGGTAGTTCTCTAATCGCATCTTCCTTAACGTCCTATCCTGTCTGTACATCAGTTTTCTTCTACCTGCATCTGCATCGTTGTTTCTACTCTCTCGTGAGATTTTATTTTGTCTATTTTGCGAAGCCACGAAGTTACTTGTGTTATACCTTATCTATATCTTCTCTCTTTTCTTGTCTTTATTCGCAGTGTTCTCTGTGTGAGCCACGGCCGCTCGTGTCTATCATTTTTCGTGTCTAATGTCGCAAGTAACATGGCGACTGGTTTATACTTATTTAATGTGTAGTAACTATTGCCTATTTTCTTGGTCTCGCTTTGCTTGAATTGACGAATGATCCGATATCGCTGAATAGCAACGCTTTACCATTTCTTTGTTTACGTTTGATTAGAATATCTCCAATTGCCTTGCTTTACTTGAATTTGGTAATTCATCGTTTCTCCGTAGTGATTGGTAAAATAGTTGACTTATAAATTTTCACCGTTTATCCTTGCCTCCGATTTGATTATGAGTTGCTTCCTTACCTAATATTTTTGAGTAATTAATATCTTTTCTTAATACGTGAGGAATATCTGTGCTCTTTTCTATGCCTTATCGCTATCTCTTATCTACCGCGTATGTCGCAAGCTAGACACTACGTATTTCCTTTCTAATTTCTAACTTAGTATATATTTTCTGAATATTTCTTTGAGTATCTTTTTCCCGTAAATTGCTACCTTAATTTCGTTATCACCTGATCGACTTGTATTTCCTGCTTTCTGTATCAGTTCTAATATCTTTCTGCTTTACCTGAAAATTACCTTGACTGTTCACCTCTGCTGTGATAATACTATTCTCTCGCTATATTATTCTACATACTTTCGCTTGAATTGCTAACATTTAATTTGAGGATCTTAGATTGTGCATTCCATGCTAGCCTACCTTTAATTAACGATTGTAAAACTTGCCGATTGTTGCTCCGAGTAATAATATCACGGCTACACATCTCTATCTCTCGCTTATCACACAATACCCGTCTCGCTAGTTTGTTAATTCTCACTTTCACCTCTTCCTCTAACTGTATCTAATTCTCTGGCTGTATTTGTATTTCTTGAATTGTTTAATTGTACCTAAATTTCTCAAATTCCTTGATTCTATTACTTTTTGCTGTTATTTATTTTAATGGAAACACGCTAAGCTTCACCTGATCACCAACTATGATGCAAAATTTGCGGTTCGGTTGATATTTCGCATAAAAATATACGTTTTATAGGATTAAACGTTGGCTTACCAGGAGCTTACAAATTTACGTAGCTTGTTACCATTTTTCTTACGAATATATTTGAAATCGAATAACAGCAATAATCTTTATACTTTGATATCCGTCAAAGTTACCTATTTTCTGTAAACGTTTCTATCGTGGTATGTGCAATACCAATTTATGAAAAATGTATGGGAACTGCTTGTTCATATTTTTTTAATGGAACAGAGTTTGGAATAAACGGATAATTTTCGATACACAGTTACTTTACATGGTCAATGACGCAATATTCTCGTATTAAAAAATCTAATATCTTTCATAAAGCAAATTTTGAAATGATTATACCCTGCATCTCACAATTTTCCCCATATCCGTACATCATAAATTGTAACTTGTACAATATTTTGACGAGTAGTCAAAGTAAGGCATGTCAAGAGGCGATTTGGCAGTTTCACCCACAAGAACGTAACATTCTTTAGACAATCCGACTGGAAAAATTTGCTCGCAACGAGAAATGAAAAATGTAATTTTCTCAACTGAAAAAGAAAACTGCCATACCACCCCTTGACACGCCTTACTTTGGAGGGTGGTTTGCATCCCCTTAAAGTGTTTAATGGCAGATAAAACAAAATATGTGTCGCTTAGTTTTTAATCTACAATAACATGTTACAAAAGATATCAAATCGGAGAGATCGACCTGGGATACCTTCCTTGTTAAAGAGATACGTGCGGCCGTTATAGAGATCGAAATTGGACCCGGCCAAAATCCTTCCAGATCATTTTATCAGCTGATCGGCCTAACTAATACGTAAGAAACTGCCTGTAAGCTACAACCCCTGTAATACATCATACCTACTTAAGGAGGTGCCCTGGTCGATTTTGACGTTGACGTACATGTCTCCAAACATTGAGGTTCACGTATCTTATCGCAAATAAAGGCTCAACAGCCGATGCAGAATTCTGACCAAAAACGCTCCAATACATTCCAATACTCCACGGACTCTACTAAATCGCAATAGTAAGTTCGTAAAATTCATTCATACGGGAATAAATACTGATACTCCTTTGCAGCATATTTTCTTAACCGTGGAACCTTGCCAGTGACGAGAGTCATCCTTGAAACGATGTTCGAACCAGCCTTGTACTCAGCCAACGACAAACAGGTTCGTGAGGAGACCAGCGAATACATTGAAGAGTTTTCCGATGAAATTGGCCAAATGTCAGGACGGTGCCTTGATATTGGAAGTGGACCCGGCCATATAGTAGTCGATTTACTCCTTCCAAAGTTGAATCCGAAGTCTACCGTTATCTGTAAGTCTCAACTAGCGCATTGATCACAAGGCTAACAATAACTTTATTGAATAATAAATTTTCTCGGGAACTTGGACAGAATTGATCAGATTCAATTTATCAAAATTTGCAACGTTTCGTTGGTTTTATTTATTTTCCAACTTCATCAGGCAAGCTGTAACAGATGTACATAAACTTTAAAATTAGGTTGCATAAAACAATAGACATGATACATGTAAGTTACAAATTCAGAAATAATAAACTAAACAAAATTGCAAAATATTTACTTTTGAGGTTAAATCGTCGTTAAAATCCTCTGGTCCATAACATCAAGTCAAAATTATGTTTAAATAAGACTAGACAGATATATACATTTTTGTTTTTTTAATAAAATTATAAACTCATTGTGTCAATAAATCAATTTAAATAAAATAAAATGGACAAATATAATGATGGACAAATACACATGTCAAACGTAGTGACTCTTAAATCACAGACTGTACTACTCTCACACAGTGTGATAGTACGTGTGGAGGTCGCATTATCTGTATTGTCAACATGACTCTGTTGTCCATGACTAGTACTGTTTATATTGTGCGCGAAAGTTCAACCTCTAAGTAAAATAAAAATAATTACTATGACTTCACTAAATCCTTAACATCATTTATCAGGTCACTGTAAATTGTACTAAGATTTTGCGTGTCGGATCTAAAATTGACACAATTCATCGCCTTAATAAAAATCATTTCACTTAGGTTTCTCTTCATGTAATTTTTCTCCAGATCTAAAATCTCCACATCATCGAACTGAAAGTTATGACCATCTTCAACAAAGTGATGTTCCGCTAATGCTGTTTTGTTGTTTTTTATGGACTTCTCAGGTCTGCAGTCAAGTTTGTGTTGTCTCACTCTGGCTTTTAATTTTTGCCTGGTCTGTCCAACGTACCATTTCCCACACGAGCACGGAATCCTGTATACTAGGCCAGATCTATCTTCTTTCTTCACTTTGTCTTTTAGCCGGGAAAATAGATCCTTAACCTTGAATACATTATAGAATACCAACTTGCAGTTGGTGTGCCTGAATAAAGATCCCAGTCTTGGTGACAAGCCTTTTATGTAGGGAAATCTGCTAAACGACCAATTCCTGTTGACATTGTTGCTCCTGATGTTGTTTTTAATCCTCTCGGACACAATTTTCTCACACTTGCTGATGACCTTGTTTGGATAATTGTTAGATGACAGTAATCTTCTAACCATGCGAATACTTTCCTTGGTCTTGTTCACATGACTCAAGCGCATGGCTCTGTTCAAAAACCCTTTTGCAACCCCCAATTTCTGGCTCAATGGATGATTGGAATTAAAATTCAAAATTCTTCCTGAGCTGTACGGTTTCTTGAACCAAGAAGTTATAAGATCACCATCTTCTGATCTTTCTATTAGTATGTCCAAAAAAGGCAACTTCCCGTTATTCTCAACTTCCAAGGTAAACTGGATGTCTTTGTCAACACTATTAAACACATCTAAGATGCTGTCTACTTTATCCTTTGGAACCACTGCGAAGAGATCATCAACATACGACTTAATAATCGGAATTTCAAAGTCAAGGTGAGTCAACGCCATTGAAACAACATAATCTACTGCAATGATGGCAATTGAAAATTCCTCCGTAAAACATATGAAAAGATCAAAAGAGATCCTACGTCAAAGCTACAAAACATAAGCAACCGCTTAATAAAGAAGCTTGTAGATATTGGTATCCTTGACAACATCCAAGGTAAGCTAATGCGAACTTACAGTGCATTGGCACCAAGAATTTATGGCTTAAGGAAAACCCACAAACCTGGGTGTAAACTTAGACCAGTGGTCAGTAGCATAGGATCACCAGGTTATGAGATCGCCAATTTTGTTCACAAGAGTCTGCTACCGTTCGTAATGAGTCTGAAATATAATGTGACAGACTCATTTCATTTTTTAGACCAAATCAAACTGAAAAAGGTAAACGAAGACCATGTTTTAATATCACTGGACGTAGTATCTCTTTTTACCAATGTTCATAACAGTTTAATAAGGAAAATCATCATTGAGCGGTGGGATGAAATCCAGAAATTTGTGCAATTGGACCAGACTACTCTACTAGAGCTTATTGATTTTTGTTACGACTCGGGATATTTCGTGTTTGATGGCAATTTTTACCTTCAGAAGGAAGGATGTGCTATGGGGAGTCCAGCAAGTCCTTCAATTGCCATCATTGCAGTAGATTATGTTGTTTCAATGGCGTTGACTCACCTTGACTTTGAAATTCCGATTATTAAGTCGTATGTTGATGATCTCTTCGCAGTGGTTCCAAAGGATAAAGTAGACAGCATCTTAGATGTGTTTAATAGTGTTGACAAAGACATCCAGTTTACCTTGGAAGTTGAGAATAACGGGAAGTTGCCTTTTTTGGACATACTAATAGAAAGATCAGAAGATGGTGATCTTATAACTTCTTGGTTCAAGAAACCGTACAGCTCAGGAAGAATTTTGAATTTTAATTCCAATCATCCATTGAGCCAGAAATTGGGGGTTGCAAAAGGGTTTTTGAACAGAGCCATGCGCTTGAGTCATGTGAACAAGACCAAGGAAAGTATTCGCATGGTTAGAAGATTACTGTCATCTAACAATTATCCAAACAAGGTCATCAGCAAGTGTGAGAAAATTGTGTCCGAGAGGATTAAAAACAACATCAGGAGCAACAATGTCAACAGGAATTGGTCGTTTAGCAGATTTCCCTACATAAAAGGCTTGTCACCAAGACTGGGATCTTTATTCAGGCACACCAACTGCAAGTTGGTATTCTATAATGTATTCAAGGTTAAGGATCTATTTTCCCGGCTAAAAGACAAAGTGAAGAAAGAAGATAGATCTGGCCTAGTATACAGGATTCCGTGCTCGTGTGGGAAATGGTACGTTGGACAGACCAGGCAAAAATTAAAAGCCAGAGTGAGACAACACAAACTTGACTGCAGACCTGAGAAGTCCATAAAAAACAACAAAACAGCATTAGCGGAACATCACTTTGTTGAAGATGGTCATAACTTTCAGTTCGATGATGTGGAGATTTTAGATCTGGAGAAAAATTACATGAAGAGAAACCTAAGTGAAATGATTTTTATTAAGGCGATGAATTGTGTCAATTTTAGATCCGACACGCAAAATCTTAGTACAATTTACAGTGACCTGATAAATGATGTTAAGGATTTAGTGAAGTCATAGTAATTATTTTTATTTTACTTAGAGGTTGAACTTTCGCGCACAATATAAACAGTACTAGTCATGGACAACAGAGTCATGTTGACAATACAGATAATGCGACCTCCACACGTACTATCACACTGTGTGAGAGTAGTACAGTCTGTGATTTAAGAGTCACTACGTTTGACATGTGTATTTGTCCATCATTATATTTGTCCATTTTATTTTATTTAAATTGATTTATTGACACAATGAGTTTATAATTTTATTAAAAAAACAAAAATGTATATATCTGTCTAGTCTTATTTAAACATAATTTTGACTTGATGTTATGGACCAGAGGATTTTAACGACGATTTAACCTCAAAAGTAAATATTTTGCAATTTTGTTTAGTTTATTATTTCTGAATTTGTAACTTACATGTATCATGTCTATTGTTTTATGCAACCTAATTTTAAAGTTTATGTACATCTGTTACAGCTTGCCTGATGAAGTTGGAAAATAAATAAAACCAACGAAACGTTGCAAATTTTGATAAATTGAATCTGATCAATTCTGTCCAAGTTCCCGAGAAAATTTATTATTCATTACATTTAACATGGATGAGAACCAAGATTTGAATAACTTTATTCCACACTAATTGTAAATGAATATTATGAACACAGGCTCTGACATTTCCCGACCGATGTTGGACTACGCTAAAGAAAAATATGGCGCGGAAGAGCGAATATCTTTCCTCGAGCTGGACATTGAGTCCCCAACGCTAGTCGAATATCTAGGTGAAAAATTTGATCACGTCACATCGTTCTATTGTTTACAGTTTTGTCAAGACATGCGGTAAGTTCCTGTCATTAATTTCCTTCAACAGCCCAATCAATCATTGTTACTGCCTTACAAAATCACATCATTCAGCCAAGTCCTCAAGAACATCTTCGACCTATTGCAACCTGGAGGTACTGTTCTCTTCACCTCAGTGTGCAATCATCCTTGTGAGGACGCTTACAAGATACTGGCAGCTGTACCTCGATACAAGCGCTACATGATGGTATGTTTTTGCTTTCAAACTCGTTATAAGATTTACGTATTTTTTGTATTCTTGTATTATATCCATGCCTATGTAGCGATTGTATAACGCTTGAGTTTATATACACTATATTACAATTGGACTCGATCCTCGAAATTAATACGCTTCGTCAAGTGCACGTCAGCGGTTATCTCGGAATTTTTTCACCCAACATCATCCTCGATTACAGATAATAGATGTTCAACACTCTACCTGGAGTAGCGGATCTCTCCAGAAAATCGTATGATTGACCATTGCGTCGGTGAAAATATTATTCATGGTTCCAATTGGCAACTCAATCTCGTTGCATTTAATAAACAGTACATTTAGGAGAGCGTGTGAATACCAGATTTTCTCAAAAGTACCCATATTTTAGTAACACCATAGAGTATTTACGATCATCTGAAATGGTTAACAACAGTTTCAGTCTCATTATACTCAATTGCAGGATGTGGACCGTTTCGTTGGGGTATTTCAGCACGCTGAACGCCCGCGTGAGACTCTGAAAAGTTTGCTTCGAGACGTTGGCTTTGAGGTCTGCCACTGCAGTAACAGACACACGAGTTACATTTACGACACTCCCGATGCTCATACCGGTAAGTTGTCTGTTTTGGTTGATCAACACAGCAATGTCATTGAATTTAATCAATTGACAGGATTCATGGCGTCTATCGACCCCTTCATGTCCCGCATGCCGGATGAACTACAGCGGGAGTACTTGATAGATCTGGGCATAGAAGCAAGAAGGCACACATTCGTCGTCAACAAGGATGGGAATGACGATTGTAGCATACTGTCCAGACGCCATACTTTTGTAGTTTACTTGAAAAAGCCATTGGTCCACTGATAGACAGCCAAATAATTAATAAAAGTCGATATATCAATCATCGTTCACGTTCTGAAATGTTCGAATGTTCAACTATCCAGCTTTTTTTTTAAATTCGTCGCATTGAGATGAAAAATTTGTGTGAAACTACAGAGTTGACGTAGGCTTTGAGATTAATCTTGGAAACGTCGACTTGGAACCATATAATTAATACGGATTTTTAGTACTATTCAAGAACGCAATGACAACCTGATTCAAAACCTTAATCAGATAAGCTACTAAATGATATAAATAGTTGTTACTCACCCATGCAAGCTGTTACTTTTATCTCGAAACGAGAAAATATAAATAAACAGATATAACCCGAAGGTTATACTCATTGATCTAAGAAACCCAAAAAAGCCCTGTCTTTGGAAAATTCAAATATATTGTTCTATGTCACCGTCTTCTTGAATATCAGCAGAAGTTCTCGTATTATCAACAAAAAAAAAAAAAAAAACGAAGAAGAAGAAACAACAAACAAGCCGGAAAAACAGTTTTTTTGCGATACTTTTCGTTGCCATTGAAAAGCTAAGAGTCTGTGATCCGTCCGACGAACTAGCGCGATGATCTGGTAAGTGGATTATAGATGAATAATCCGAAACTGAGGACTTGGCAAACAAAAAAAGAAGAAATATTAAACGAAAAATTTGAAAAAATGAAATTTGTGATAATCAAAAAATTGAGAAAAGTGTGAGATTTCAGAGCGACGGGAATGAAATCAGCTGAGTAAGAGGTATAACGAGTGGCGTGGGACAAAGATAGGAGATAGGAGGACAGGATAGAGGCCGTAGAGTTAATGTAAGAATAAGGAGCAATAAGTGGGGGAAAAAGTGCAGTGGTACGTCTGACGTGACACACTTAATTATATTTTTTTATCCGCGAGAATATTTTTTCCATAAATTAAAAACTAGTTTCGAGTCATTGACGTAAGTTGTTGTTCTACGGGTAATAAAATAGCAAACGTATCTTCAGATGTGTAATCTTGTTCAATGATTTACTATTTCCAGGAAATATGTTTGACCAATCGGAACTCTTTGATTCACATAAAAATTGTCTCTGTTTAATTGCACATTCTCGAACGGGACATGATGCTGAATATTTTATTGATTATTATAGAAGAGTGACAAGAGGAAAAATAATTATTCACAACAATAATTTGAAGTGCATACTTTGGTTGTGAATCCACTTTTGCTAAGAACTAGCGAATAATTATGGTTGTATCATAGGTCTTGGAGGGCTATCATCCCTTAGTCCTCCATTACCGTAAAGAAATCATAAGTCAAATGTAACTTAACAACGAATCAGCATGTGGCTGATCGAGAATTGAGGCTTACTCTTCTAGAAGAAAAGGGCAGTTTTTCGATAATACATGTGTGTAAATCATGAAACGACAAAGCTAACCAATCAACATTCATTGCGTTTCCTCTACTCATAGGATACATATGAGGTATTCCATGCCAACTGAGAGGTCATTTTCCCTGACCCCCGCCAATTTACTTCATTATTTTTTATATGATTCTACAACCTAAAAAAAGCACTCACCATTTTTTTCAGATTCTTCGTTCCATCCATTCTTTTTTAAAAAATGTTACAAACACTTTTATGGTCCTAAAAAAGAAAAGCCATTTTTTTTTTTTTGCGAAAATTCACATCATTTCTGGGTCCCAAAACAAACATTTTGAACCATAGTTCAGAGTGGAGAATTGATTGTTTGTATTTTTGAAATGTTTTTTTAGAGGAATAATTTTTCTTATTTTGTGTGTATACAAAACATTTATTATGTTTGTAACATTTTTGGTGATGGTGAGTGCTTTTTTTAGGTTGTAGAATCATATTAAAAATAATGAAGCAAATTGGCGGTGGTCAGGGAAAATGACCTCTCAGTTGGCATGGAATACCTCATATACATACATACTTATTTCAAGCGGTGAATGGTGAACCAGATTCTTATAAGGTGAGTGTCCCAGTTATTGAGCCTGTCTTAATTATTAACCTTTTTCAGTTGGATCTAATTGATCCTTAATTTTCAAATGACCAAAAAATACATTTTTAGCGTCTAACTCTGTATCAATTGGTTTTAGTCATCGAAAAATTCACAATCTGTGCCGTCAATTTATAGTTTTGTAAAATGTAAGGTTCAATAACTGGGTCTGAGCGTGTCAATGACTGGTAAACCGATGCACTTACCTTACATATATTCTCAATTTTTTTCCCATGCACTTACAAACCTAGCTGAGAATTTTTTTCCCTCATTTGTAATATCACTTCGCTACAGGTTTACTATACTCATTTTCGTTTCTGCTGCTTTCGTTGAATATAATAGTTTCTTTCACCCATCCTGCCAGCTGGTCTTTGACATATCCTGCCCCGAGGTCGACCGGCATGAGTTCTATAAAAGGATTCACCGCCAGTATGAATTTTGAAATAAGCATCACGATCACACGATGAGGATAAACTTCTACACTTGACGATGATGATGCTGTAGGCAATTCGTCACCTACCACGATTACTTCCTAGTGATTAAACAAAAATACATTTTACTCATCAAGACCTCCGTTGTGTCTAAGATGCAACATCTTTCCCTACGGCTGCAGTGAAGAACCTCGAACAATCGGACCAGATCACGAACGTGTGTTGAATAAACCGATATGGATATGTTGTTTATTGGTGTACTTGACCCATCGAAATTATGTATCACACACATACACAGGCATGGATATTACGCAAATGAAATAAAATTTATATCGATAGAATCACGCTCCGCGTATTATCAGTATTTTGTTCTGTTAATGCATCGTCCCTCATGCACCTTTCCAAAAGTGCGAATGCCAAGTGATTAACCTTTAGTTGGCATCTTTATCTGGAACCTCGGGGTCATGCACCGAAGCAATTTAATGTTTTTACTTGAATTTTTTTTTTTTTTTTTTTTTTTTGTACTCACCGAAGTGTCTTTTATAAGATAAAAATGGTAGCAGCAACAATTTTTTATTTCAAGGTAGTACCATTCTTTCAAAGGGCAGAAACTTTCGAGTTACGAAAATCTCGATTAAAAACCCTTGGGTCACGAACGGCATCAAGGTGCCAGGTAAAGGTTAAAGTTAACGCGGAGCCAACGGAAAAAATAATCTGTTACAACAGTTTTCATTAAACACTTTTCATCGCCATCCGTTAAACTGACCGGAAGGACACACCTGAACATACAGTAGCTATTTTATTACCCGTAGACCGGCAACTTACCTCAATGAGTCGAATCTAATGTTGAATTCCATAGAAAAACGTTTTTGTGGATAAAAAAATATAAAGCTGTGTGCGAGATTCAAGGCTATCAAGAATAACTTTACTTCAAATTTGATGTAATTATTGATCTCGGATTTCTCTTACCACCACCTTCGCCTTGCTCTTAAAGGCTAAACGCCTACCCCGTGAATATATAAATCGCACTATCGTCAGCTATAGTCAGTTACTAGTCGCGGTTAAAATCTCCGACTCCGCCGACTCTCCACTATTGCTTGTTGATCAACAAGTTCACCAGTCCGAGTGTTCAAGGCAGACTGAGTAATCATAGTCGCAAGGTACGCGTGTAATTAATGAATCCTTTTTACCATAAACACTTTTTACTTTTCATCACCTTTGGTAATCCACGAAAGGTATTGGTTGCGGTTAAAAATCACTTTTTTATAATTTCAATTTTTTTAACAGGTTTTTAGAAAAATATCGGTCTGCCGGTCTATCCGACAAACTCACACCATGATCTTGGAAACGGCTGGATGAAAAAAATTCGAAACTTACAGGATTTAACAATTAACCTATGCGCGTGAAAAATTGCCCTGTCCCGTTTAATTTCAACTTCCGGTTCTACCGGAAATAGATAAATTTTCACACTTTTACCAACAAACATGCACTATTTCCTCCTTAATACTTTTTCAAAATAAACGATCATGTTTTTCCCAGTTTAAATATTTTTTTTTTCTGAAATTCATAACTCATTCGTTGTTCAGAAATTTACTGTTCAACTTTTTTTTCAAAACTTTTTCATTTGGCTGCCAACTCTTATCAGTTTCAGAATTTTCACTCAGCCATTTTCGAGATCATCACGGAAATTCATCGGACAGACCGGACAGATTCTTCCCTTTTTACAGAGATCAAAAGTATCGAGAAAAAAGCTGTTTTTCCGCAGTATTTGACGGAGTTCGAAATCTCTTTAACACCATAACTATTACACCAGTCAAAATGACTGGTCTTTAATAATATCTAATAATATAATATATTTGCATGAATATAATATGATTTTTTTTTTTATGCAGTATTTTTTGAAGACCAGTCACTTTGGTAAAGATAGTTTTGTCTTAATTACGGTACTTCTAATGTTACTGACCTTTAAGATTTCCGTATCAGTAAAAATAAACTTTCGTAAGCAGTACCTGTATCAGGCATTGAAATTAATTCGTAGCGTTTTAAAAACATATTTTCATACACAATTATCTGTGTTTTGATAAAAACAGGTTTGTAAAACGTCACGAATTGATTTGGAAAGAACATTGTGAGAGCAGAGTTCGATTGAACTTTCACATACCTCTCTCTATTACATAGTGTTCGTATTTTGTTTATTTTTATTTCTTCGCGTGTTGCATATTTCTACATTGCTGATTTCGTCGCAGAAGCACACAAGCGACCATATATCCAATATGCATATATGTGCAATTGGAATGCAGCTCAGAAAGCTACTTTACCCTTAACTAGACATGCCCGAAAGTTTAGGGAGTGATATATGAAGACGATATATCAATTACTGGCGAGAATAAATTTTTAGAGCAGCTGTTATTCTTTTTGTTTATACATACATAAATATATATGTTATCAGTTACAGTACTAATTTGCCAAAAAATAAACTTGACATGTGTCTGCAGAAAAAAAAATACCGTCACTGAAAAATTGAGTGAAAAAGAAACGGAACAGGCGCAACTCGACTCTTGAATCGCGTGGCCAAGATTTATCACATATCTATCTATCAAGATTGAATTTGAAATCTCGCAAATTTTGTAGAAATGCGGTGCAATTCTTATCAAATTGTCATTCGCCGCAACTAATAGTCGTCTGCGTGTTCCTAATTGTTAGATTAGGGTAGAAGATGCTTTACACAATTTTTTTTTCCGTCTGGCACTGTATTTTACATTTTATCATAAACAATCTTATTACGCGGCAAAGCAGAAGAGAATCTGTCGTACTGTAGGTACCAGGATTTAATGCGTTACTCGCAAAAATACACTAGTCATTAGAATAAGTACCTTGTATTTAGATAAATACTGAGGAATATCAGAGGTTATTTATACACTGCGGAACCTTTCCAGTGAGAGGAGTAAGTTTTGGAACGATGTTCAAACCAGCCGAGTACTCTGCAAACGACAAACTAGCGCGTCGCGAGACTAGCGACTTTATACAGGAGTATTCCAATGAGATTGGTCAGATGTCAGGAAGATGCCTTGATATCGGATGCGGACCCTGCGACCTAGTCGTCGATTCTCTCCTTCCGGTACTGAATCCAAAGGCTACCGTTGTCTGTAAGTTTCGACCGGCACCCTCATAACCAGTGTTACCAAGACTTATTTCCACCGAATGATTATACTCTGACTTCAGGCTCGGACATTTCAAAGCCCATGTTGGACTACGCAAAGGAAAAATACGGCGCCAACGATCGGCTATCCTTTCTCCAGCTGGACATCGAGTCTCCGACGCTGGCCGAAGATCTAGTTGAACAATTCGATCACGTTACGTCGTTCTATTGTTTACACTGGTGCGAAGACATGCGGTAGGTTCTCGTCACTCGTCTCCTCGGATGGCTCGATCATTATCTCTGGCTTACGGAGTCACACCATGATATCGTCCCTGCTTTCAGCCAAGCCTTCGAGAACATCTTTGAACTGCTACGTCCTGGAGGTTCGGGCTTCTTGACCTTTGTGAGCGATTTTCCTTGCATGGACGCGTACAAGGTGTTGGCGGCTATCCCTCGATACCAGCGTTACATGACGGTATGTCGTTGCTTTCAACCTCGTTGTAAAATCCACGTCATTTTTTTATTCTTATAAACTATCTAAAAATTTTCCTAAGACGCGTGATTTGTGATCTCAGTTAATACTTATTCCGCATTACGATAACAGTAGTGCATCTGTGGAGATCCTGAAAATTTTCATATTCAGAGAAAAACAGGTTCACAAGTGTAGCCTGTCTTGTCATAAGCCCACGGAAGACTTGTCAGATCTTTCGATATCCACGCCGAACAACATTCTTCATTTAATTAATCGTATTCAATTACAGGATGCGGACCGTTTCATTCCAGTATTTCAGCACGCTAAACGTCCGCGCGAGTCTCTGAAAATGCTGCTCGAAAAGGTCGGCTTTGAGGTCTGTCACTGCAGTAGCAGAGAAAAAGTTTACATTTACGAAACCCCGGATGCTTTCGCCGGTAAGTTGTTTGCTTGGGCTTATTGTCGTAGCGATGTCATTGATTTTGAACCGTTTTCAGAATTCATGGCATGCGTGAACCCCTTTGTACACCGCATGCCGGCTGATCTACAGCAGGAGTACAGAATAGATCTGGACATAGAAGCAAGAAAGCACACATTCATCGTCAACAAGGATAGGAATGACGATTATAGCATACTGTCCAGACGCCATACCTTTGTAGTTTACTTGAAAAAGCCATTGGTCCACTGATAGACAGCCAAATAATTAATAAAAGTCGATGTATCAATCATCGTTCGTGTTCTGAATGGTTTACGTGTCCTGTTAACCACGTCTTTTTTTTTTTCGATACATTGAGAAGAACGTGCGTTATATGGTGAATCTGCAAATGAAATAAAGACTTGAAAAGTTGATCAGCAAAGCTGATCTCGTACTGTAGCAACAACGTTTTCTCAAGGACCTATTCACTAACCGCAGATAAGGTGACAAGCGATTACAAAATTTCACACCATTCTCAATAATTTTACTCGACTTCGGAAACGGTTTGAAGCGATTTCAGATGATTTTAATATCAAGGATATTCAGTGGTTACGAAGAACTTCTACCGCGATTTCAAACGATTTCAAGTGATTACCGGTTGAATTCGAATTGATTTGTGCTTGGGTTCAACTTTGTTGTAAGCCTGAGTATAAATGTATAATGTGTTTCTTGTAATTATTAAAATATCACACTGTAACAGCGTTGTCGTTCTGAATGCATCTACCAGCATTTCCAAGATATAAATCTGGAACAAACTTCGCTTTCACCGTTTCAAACGTATGACGACTAATATGCTTAAGAGATTTCTCTCAAAACAACCACTAAACGTAATATTATTTTCAAAAGTAATGATAGCGACAAATATGACAAACATTTGTCCAACTTTATGATTTCGATATTAATATATTCTCGTAAATTTGGCGAAGCGTAGACGGAAATAAATGATTCGCTGCATCAGAAAGTTTTAGTGTTGATATTAGGACACCGGAAAGAATTTAGCGCAGCGGTTGGAAATTTTCAAGTTTAACAGGCTAGCTAAATTGAAAAGCTCACTTGGCACAATGTTTGCTATTACAGTAAAAATTCTTGCTTCGACAGCAAGAATTCTGGCCGTGTGTATGTGAATATTATACAATTCGCTGGACCAGGACATTCTTTTTTTCGGTTACAGATATCATTTTCTTACGAGTTTGAGCCCCGTAGGAGATAAAACGTTCCCTACTGACAGTGTTGGATAAAAAAACAATAAAAAATAATCCCATCATTCTCTACGTAATTTTGACGTCCCGTTTCTTTGTTCCCAAAGGTAAAAAAGGAAGTTGTTGTAATCACCCCGAAAATTAAAGTTGTGTTGTCGGTAGATCTCCACGTTTTTGAAGTCCAGAGAGAATCGCCTCCAATCATTTTCAGATTATGATGTGTATATATATGTACGTGTGGTTTGCGACATGCGTTTCGGCGGATCCAGAAAAAATTATTTCACAGCTTAGAATGCACCAAGATACGACCCCGGGACCTTTGCTTTTCGAAAGATTGCTCCGACCACTGATTACGAGCTGATCAGGCCGCTGCCGAATCATCTTTCCGAACCGCTACTCAACTGCGTCAAGTAATGCCACGTTACATAATGTAAGTATGTAATCAATATTTTTATCCGACGATATCTAGAACTAGTTATCAAATTTTTATGGTATTGGTCTCAATCTGCGCCGCTCTTTCAAACTTCGACCTGAAAAGATATTGGCCACAACATACGAAAAATTTTACTTACGATCAGAATCCGGAGAAAGTTGGCAAGTCGGTTACTATTCATCTGAATGTGAGATGTGGTCAAGATCGAGATAACGGCAAAACAAAAATTGGACATCGTGTAGAACTCGCCAGAGTGAATGTAATAGGATGTAGAAAGAAAAATCTGGTAATTCTCGAAATTCAAAAGTTCCTCCTGGATATTTTTTTATGACGACAAGTCAATTTATTCAGTCAGCTTGTACACTGTTGACTGTGCATTGGCAATTTAGCGAACATTCGTGAAAGTTGTGACTTCGTTTTCTGCCAGCATACATTACGCTTTGATCGATCCAAAAGTATCCACTCGTGTTTCCCTCGACGCATTATTTTTTGTACGTCTGAATCAACGCGATGAAATTGCATCTGCACTGCAGTATGACTTCATTTAGAACAATAAAATTCGCAACCTTGATTGACGTCGATGGAGATTATCAGCAGATATCGTTATAAATGTCGGTTGTTTTTATCTATAACTGTCCGATATCACAGATTTCTAGAATGACAGATGCAATGAAATGCAGTGCGTACACAGTTGCACATTGTACCGTGACGGGTCCGCATAATTTTAATAAGCTTACATTAATAGTTTGTTTGCACGGTCGGCTCACCGTCGAAGAGTAAGAAAATTAGTCAATTAATAAATACGTTGATTTGCGATTCTTTAAATATCTTTTCTTCGTCTTACCCACGAAGTGAATTTGGCCACAACCACACCTATCGGCATCCGTTATGAAATCAGCCAGTATCGCAGTGAGCTTTCTCAAGTAGTGGTTAAGGAAGACCCATCATATTATCGGTTTTCAAATCGATATGTCCTCTAATTGTACGCGTGAAAAAAAGGGTATTCGGGAAATCGGCAGACTAATCACCATACAGGACAATCCACGAGATATTTTCCAGATTCAATCATATCATTGATTTTTTTAGATTAGACTGTGAATATTGTGAACATTAGAATGCCCCACCCAAACAAAATTAAAATGGTAATTCTTTGGGCTTTGCTGAAATCTGATGCTGTGAAGTATTTTGTACAAAATTTAGATACGCAGAACTTGTGCGGATTCACAAGAAAATTCCGGAATTTCGAAAATCAGTTGAGAAACTTTTCAAATACAGTACGTGTGACGTAGTATCAAGTAAAACGAAAATTCTTCGGGGTGATTTTGAAATTCAGGTTTGGGAAATTCGAAATTGCAGAATGAAATGAATAGAGATGCATATTAATTCCTTTCGCTAGAATAAATTGTTTATTTTAACAAGACTGTAATCTTTGTACACTTGTCACGTGAATTCAGCGGTATGTCTAGTTAATGCCAAATACCGTACAGCAAGTGGACGGTAAATTTACGAATATAATAAATATACTACATAATTTAGTAAATTCAGAATAGGCTTTTGCGTTTCTCCAAACGAATCGAGCTAACCTACAAAATTTTATTGCATACTTAATGAGAATGCTCGGTAACGACACTTTTGTGTAATAAATGTGTAGTGAATTTACGAACATTTTAACAGTGTAGGTAGCCACATCGCATTGAGATGAAGACAAAAAAACTTTTCAGCATTTTTATACATCGCAGAACGTTGCTAGTAAGAGAAGTAAGTCTCACAGTAGAACGATGTTCAAACCAGCCCTGTACTCTAAAATCAACAACGAGGCGCGTCGTGATACCAGGGACTTCATCGAAGAATATTCTAATGAAATTGGCCAAATGTCAGGACGGTGCCTTGACATCGGAAGCGGTCCATGTGACGTAGTCACCGATTTTCTCCTTCCAAAATTAAACCCGAAGTCTACCGTTGTCTGTAAGTTTCGACCAGCACCCTCATAACCAGTGTTACCGAGACTTAATTCCACCGAATGATTATACTCTGACTTCAGGCTCGGACATTTCCAAGCCCATGTTGGACTACGCAAAGGAAAAATACGGCGCCAACGATCGGCTATCCTTTCTCCAGCTGGACATCGAGTCTCCGACGCTGGCCGAAGATCTAGTTGAACAATTCGATCACGTTACGTCGTTCTATTGTTTACACTGGTGCGAAGACATGCGGTAGGTTCTCGTCACTCGTCTCCTCGGATGGCTCGATCATTATCTCTGGCTTACGGAGTCACACCGTGATATCGTCCCTGCTTTCAGCCAAGCCTTCGAGAACATCTTTGAACTGCTACGTCCTGGAGGTTCGGGCTTCTTGACCTTTGTGAGCGATTTTCCTTGCATGGACGCGTACAAGGTGCTGGCGGCTATCCCTCGATACCAGCGTTACATGACGGTATGTCGTTGCTTTCAACCTCGTTGTATAATCCACGTCATTTTAGTATCTATCAGCGTTTACGTAATTTTTGCATTTATAAATCGTTTATCACAATCCGACACGTGTGTCGCAGTACATTTGTCGAGTTCAGAAATAATCTCATAATTTTGCTTATCAAAGGTTGTTTGTAATGTGTGAAATTTGATAGCAGATATTTTTTAATACAAAATAATATTTGCGAGTTGGGGAGAGGCCAACCCCATTCCTCCGTCTTTGCTCCCTCCCGTGGAGCTGACGGTACTATGCCCACTGCTTCTCTTTCCGTCTTCGTCTCGACGTTTCGAGTACCGAAATCTGCTCCCCTTTTCAGGAATTGCCGATCTGGCGACGGCCGCGTACATTCAGTAAATACTTATTTCGCATCATGACAAAAGTGCGAATCTCTTATAAGGATTCTGAGACTCGCTCAATTGTGAGGATAACACATTTGCAAGATGCAGCCCAAACAATACTCCTGATTCATTCATATTCAATTACAGGATGCGGACAGGTTCATTCCCGTATTTCAGCACGCCGAACATCCACGCGAGAACCTGAAAAAATTGCTTCGAGAGGTCGGCTTTGAGATCAGCCACTGCAGTCGCAGAGAAATAAGCAACATTTACGACACTCCGAATGATTTCGGCAGTAAGTATAATTGTCTGCGCGATAGATTATATCATTACAGCAGTCTCGTCAGGATTTTAATCCGTTTTTAGGAGTAATGGCAGCCGTCAACCCGTTCATTAACCGCATGCCGGCTCAACTACAGCGAGAGTATGAAGTAGATTTGGGCATAGAAGCGACGAAGAACGCGATTGTCTTCAACAAGGATAACAATGGTGGCTACAACATACTCTGCAGACATCACATGTTTGTAGTTTACTTGAAAAAACCTTCGATCAATTAATAGACAGCCAGATAACCAACGAATGTCCGCATCTTGATCTTTCTTCGTATTCTTTGTTATTGATAAAAACGATTACTTTCACTTAGAAAATTGAAAATATAATTTAAGCAATATCGCTCGTGCAGTTGGAGTATGAAAACATACACGAGATCTAACAATAAGTTTGGTGAAAAATAGAAAATGTACGTTTTCTCCATCACTGCCTTGATTGTAATGAGGAGCTTTCGCACTTTTGAAAAGAGAAAACGCACTGTTATCTTACTTTTGCTAGCTATATTACGGTTTTAGGTTTTGATTTTTCTTACTGTACTTGTAGGCTCCTTGTTATCATTTTACGAATAATCGTCAGAGCTAATAATTACTTTTATTATTATTAGTTATATTATGTATCATTATTAATTTGACTATTATTTTTATCTATTGATTTCCAAAAAACAAAACGGTCAATATGGGCCCTGACAATGAATCTACCATGATATAGAATCCATCCAACAGCCACCAATAGCTTCACGACACCACCAATACCTTAACACTCAAAGTATGACTTGACGAACAATCAAATCTAGCACATCATTTTCTTCAAAATTGGAAATACAAGCACAAATTTTGGTTCACTCAGCAACTTGTTACTTCTCCAAAAGATTCTCCTGAATTTTCCGCGACCTCGTACAGCACATCATTCCTAATCTTAGTACTATTATATGTACATATATGTTTTTTACAAATTTTTGACACGCCAGTCTTTGCAAAAAAGAAAAATTTATAATTTTGAATAACCCCAAAACCCAATAACCTTATAATTAAATGTGACATATCCATGTTTTACGGTGCGCTGAGTACGTAATATAATTTTACACGAGGCAAATGGCGAATGATTCCATATTCCAGCATTAGATGGCGAATACAAACCCGCAATCAAAAATCAACTCTTGAATACTTATAACTAGAGCTATTGTCGCATAGAACATTGTCTTTTCTTTGCGTTTTTTCCATTTGAGTGGAAGAATGAGAAATCATAAATAATCTAAAAACACGAAGAAAAAACAAAAAAGTAACTAATTTCATTTCATGTCCACGTCGTTAGTCCTGGGTCACGCTGAAAGGGAGAATAAGCGCCTTTTTTCATTTTATATTCAGGACTTTGGAAATAATAGTCACTATCTTGGATCCACCATCTTGAATAATGCAAATCTGATGTCTGCTTCGTAATCAGCGATTCCAAAAATCCCCGGATATCAAATTTGGCATAAATCGGTTGATTTTTTAATTTTTGTCCGTCATCTTAGATCCGCCATCTCGAGTTTCGCAAATCTAACCTCAGATTCGTAATCAGCGGCCGCGACTACCCCCGTATATCAAATTTAGCATAAATCGGTCGATTTTTTAAAATTTCGTCCGTCATCTGGAATTTCGCAAATCTAATCTCAGATTCGTAATCAGCGACCCCGAAAACTCTTTGGACCACTTGGACTTTGGTGATTGGTTTTATTTTTAAATGTGCCCCTCAAAGGGTTAATTAACGACATTTCGGCTGGCCCAGCCAATTAATCGTTGATTAAATAAACTTTGTGGTCCTTTTTGACCTTACCCGACGAATACGAGGAGCAGTGCACCTCAAGTAATCAATCAGGCCCTGAAACTGCCGTGTCCCTACCTCGTTCTGGCCATTCTTGCAGTCCTCTGTTTTGTCTGTTTCAATTTTCACTCAAGTATCCATTACCGGTTGTCCACATCATTTCCTACCCGTATTTGAAGTAAATATATTCAGTTTATGACCACGTATCACTATTTACACGTTTTGAAACCGATTCAATTCTATCAGCATGCATAAAATACGTTGCCACCCCTGTGTACCATTGGATTGGAAAATTCGGGTAAATCCAATGTTCTACATTTGGATCGGTAGACGATAGAGTTGATACGTACCGACAACACCTTAGTTTCTTCGTTGGGAATTATAAAAAAAGATTCTGGAATTTAACCATCCGCCGGAGTAAGAGATACAGCAAAAGCTTTTTTACATTGTTAAGATTCATCACAACGCTGCAACGTCAATCCATGCCAGATGTTAGAGTAAACGTGAGCTGCGTTTCTGGTCGTACAATTGAGCTTGTGATCACGACAATTTGTACTACTTATTATAATATATGATCATATATTTCTTAACTCACCATCTCTCATAGAATGTATACTTTCTACAAACGTGAATCATCAAGATTCTATACGAGTCAGAACCCATCGGGTAAACCTATTCTGAGCACATCATCGTTAGAACCTTTGGAACGATAGTCAAATATCGAAGAAGTACTGTCGTACTGACTAAGTAACTGATGCCGATATTACATTCATGTTTAAATTCCCGATTTACGTGGAGATGTTTAAAAATGCTAGTCCTGTCAGATTTCAATTAAGGGTGAAATCCGGCACGTCTACACCTGGTAATGTATGCAACTGTCCGCACACGCGCATGTCAGCGTTGATCTTTTCACGAAGTCGGAATACCAACGTAACTCGCACAGTTCAGAAAACCTGCATAAATGATCTAATATCTTGGAATTAGAGCTGCATTTATAACTATGATTTTATGCAATTCTGAGTATTATGAGGGATAGTTCAATCTTGGACCGTTTTGGCACAGTTCAAAAGCAGTAGAAACAGCAGTTAGTAAAACGAATCCGAGCATAATAACTTAAGCAAATTACGCGGTCGACATCGTATCAGACCCGTGTTACGTTATCAGCTTTGAGGTAATTACGCCATTCTCGAAAGCCATCTGCATTGATCCCCGAAAAAACGAACGGTCCACGCAGTTTTAGCACAACTTACTATCAGTTATTATTGGGTCGGCATTCGCTGAAGTCATAAGAACAGGAACTGTAATTAGAGCGGATATCTCAATATTCCCAGAAGGTAAGTGACTACATTAGTGCAAACTGTGCTTGAATGTTGAGGAGGTCCTACGATAGCTCATTCAAATATTCCGCAGAATGCTGAAGTGTATAATACGATTTACTAACGATAAGGCATATCTTACAACAATACACCAATTCCAAGGAAAAATACGTTCCTACGTATAACGAAGATGAACGATGAGGAGATTTTCAGCGTATTTATAAACCGTAGGACCTTGCCGGTGAAAGCGATAACCATTAAAACGATGTTCAAACCAGCCGAGTACTCTGCACACGACAAACTAGTGCGTCACGAGACTAGCGACTTTATACAGGAGTATTCCAATGAAATTGGTCAGATGTCAGGAAGATGCCTTGATATCGGATGCGGACCCTGCGACCTAGTCGTCGATTCTCTCCTTCCGGTACTGAATCCAAAGGCTACCGTTGTCTGTAAGTTTCGACCAGCACCCTCATAACCAGTGTTACCAAGACTTAATTCCACCGAATGATTATACTCTGACTTCAGGCTCGGACATTTCCAAGGCCATGTTGGAGTACGCAAAGGAAAAATACGGCGCCAACGATCGGCTATCCTTTCTCCAACTGGACATCGAGTCTCCGATGCTGGCCGAAGATCTAGTTGAACAATTCGATCACGTTACGTCGTTCTATTGTTTACACTGGTGCGAAGACATGCGGTAGGTTCTCGTCACTCGTCTCCTCGGATGGCTCGATCATTATCTCTGGCTTACGGAGTCACACCATGATATCGTCCCTGCTTTCAGCCAAGCCTTCGAAAACATCTTTGAACTGCTGCGTCCTGGAGGTTCGGGCTTCTTGACCTTTGTGAGCGATTTTCCTTGCATGGACGCGTACAAGGTGCTGGCGGCTATCCCTCGATACCAGCGTTACATGACGGTATGTCGTTGCTTTCAACCTCGTTGTAAAATCCACGTCATTTTTTTATTCTTATAAACTATCTAAAAATTTTCCTAAGACGCGTGATTTGTGATCTCAGTTAATACTTATTCCGCATTACGATAACAGTAGTGCATCTCTGGAGATCCTGAAAATTTCCATATCCAGAGGAAAACAGGTTCACAAGTGTAGCCTGTCTTGTCATAAGCCCACGGAAGACTTTTCAGATCTTTCGATATCCACGCCGAACAACATTCTTCATTTAATTAATCGTATTCAATCACAGGATGCGGACCGTTTCATTCCAGTATTTCAGCACGCTAAACGTCCGCGCGAGTCTCTGAAAATGCTGCTCGAAAAGGTCGGCTTTGAGGTCTGTCACTGCAGTAGCAGAGAAAAAGTTTACATCTTCGAAACCCCGGATGCTTTCGCCAGTAAGTTGTTTGTTTGGGCTTATTGTCGTAGCAATGTCATTGATTTTAAACCGTTTTCAGAATTCATGGCATGCGTGAACCCCTTCATACACCGCATGCCGTCTGATCTACAGCAGGAGTACAGAATAGATCTGGACATAGAAGCAAGAAAGCACACATTCATCGTCAACAAGGATAGGAATGACGATTATAGCATACTGTCCAGACGCCATACCTTTGTAGTTTACTTGAAAAAGCCATTGGTCCACTGATAGACAGCCAAATAATTATTAAAAGTCGATACATCAATCATCGTTCGTGTTCTGAATTGTTTACGTGTCCTGTTAACCACGTCTTTTTTTTTTAATTCGATACGTTGAGAAGAACGTGCGTTATATGGTGAATCTGCAAATGAAATAAAGACTTGAAAAGTTGGTCAGCAAAGCTGATCTCGTACTGTAGCAACAACGTTTTCTCAAGGAACTATTCACTAACCGCAGATAAGGTGACAAGCGATTACAAAATTTCACACCATTCTCAATAATTTTACTCGACTTCGGAAACGGTTTCAAGCGATTTCAGATGATTTTAATATCAAGGATATTCAGTGGTTACGAAGAACTTCTACCGCGATTTCAAACGATTTCAAGTGATAACCGGCTGAATTCGAATTGATTTGTGCTTGGGTTCAACTTTGTTGTAAGCCTGAGTATAAATGTATAATGTGTTTCTTGTAATTATTAAAATATCACACTGTAACAGCGTTGTCTTTCTGAATGCATCTACCAGCATTTCCAAGATATAAATCTGGAACAAACTTCGCTTTCACCGTTTCAAACGTATGACGACTAATATGCTTAAGAGATTTCTCTCAACACAACCACTAAACGTAATAATATTTTCAAAAGTAATGATAGCGAGAAATATGACAAATATTTGTCCAACTTTATGATTTCAAAATTAACATATTCTCGTAAATTCGGCGAAGCGTAGACGGAAATAAATGATTCGCTGCACCAGAAAGTTTTAGTGTTGATATTAGGACACCGGAAAGAATTTAGCGCAGCGGTTGGAAATTTTCAAGTTTAACAGGCTAGCTAAATTGAAAAGCTCACTTGGCACAATGTTTGCTATTACAGTAAAAATTCTTGCTTCGACAGCAAGAATTCTGGCCGTGTGTATGTGAATATTATACAATTCGCTGGACCAGGACATTCTTTTTTTCGGTTACAGATATCATTTTCTTACGAGTTTGAGCCCCGTAGGAGATAAAACGTTCCCTACTGACAGTGTTGGATAAAAAAACAATGAAAAATAATCCCATCATTCTCTACGTAATTTTGACGTCCCGTTTCTTTGTTCCCAAAGGTAAAAAAGGAAGTTGTTGTAATCACCCCGAAAATCAAAGTTGTGTTGTCGGTAGATCTCCACGTTTTTGAAGTCCAGAGAGAATCGCCTCCAATCATTTTCAGATTATGATGTGTATATATATGTACGTGTGGTTTGCGACATGCGTTTCGGCGGATCCAGAAAAAATTATTTCACAGCTTAGAATGCACCAAGATACGACCCCGGGACCTTTGCTTTTCGAAAGATTGCTCCGACCACTGATTACGAGCTGATCAGGCCGCTGCCGAATCATCTTTCCGAACCGCTACTCAACTGCGTCAAGAAATGCCACGTTACATAATGTAAGTATGTAATCAATATTTTTATCCGACGATATCTAGAACTAGTTATCAAATTTTTATGGTATTGGTCTCAATCTGCGCCGCTCTTTCAAACTTCGACCTGAAAAGATATTGGCCACAACATATGAAAAATTTTACTTACGATCAGAATCCGGAGAAAGTTGGCAAGTCGGTTACTATTCACCTGAATGTGAGATGTGGTCAAGATCGAGATAACGGCAAAACAAAAATTGGACATCGTGTAGAACTCGCCAGAGTGAATGTAATAGGATGTAGAAAGAAAAATCTGGTAATTCTCGAAATTCAAAAGTTCCTCCTGGATATTTTTTTATGACGACAAGTCAATTTATTCAGTCAGCTTGTACACTGTTGACTGTGCATTGGCAATTTAGCGAACATTCGTGAAAGTTGTGACTTCGTTTTCTGCCAGCATACATTACGCTTTGATCGATCCCAAAGTATCCACTCGTGTTTCCCTCGACGCATTATTTTTTGTACGTCTGAATCAACGCGATGAAATTGCATCTGCACTGCAGTATGACTTCATTTAGAACAATAAAATTCGCAACCTTGATTGACGTCGATGGAGATTATCAGCAGATATCGTTATAAATGTCGGTTGTTTTTATCTATAACTGTCCGATATCACAGATTTCTAGAATGACAGATGCAATGAAATGCAGTGCGTAGACAGTTGCACATTGTACCGTGACGGGTCCGCATAATTTTAATAAGCTTACATTAATAGTTTGTTTGCACGGTCGGCTCACCGTCGAAGAGTAAGAAAATTAGTCAATTAATAAATACGTTGATTTGCGATTCTTTAAATATCTTCTCTTCGTCTTACCCACGAAGTGAATTTGGCCACAACCACACCTATCGGCATCCGTTATGAAATCAGCCAGTATCGCAGTGAGCTTTCTCAAGTAGTGGTTAAGGAAGACCCATCATATTATCGGTTTTCAAATTGATATGTCCTCTAATCTTACGCGTGAAAAAAAGGGTATTCAGGAAATCGGCAGACTAATCACCATACACGCCAATCCACGAGATATTTTCCAGATTCGATCGTATCGTTGATTTTTTAAGATTAGACTGTGAATATTGTGAACATTAGAATGTCCCACCCAAACAAAATTAAAATGGTAATTCTTTGGGCTTTGCTGAAATCTGATGCTGTGAAGTATTTTGTACAAAATTTAGATACGCAGAACTTGTGCGGATTCACAAGAAAATTCCGGAATTTCGAAAATCAGTTGAGAAACTTTTCAAATACAGTACGTGTGACGTAGTATCAAGTAAAACGAAAATTCTTCGGGGTGATTTTGAAATTCAGGTTTGGGAAATTCGAAATTGCAGAATGAAATGAATAGAGATGCATATTAATTCCTTTCGCTAGAATAAATTGTTTATTTTAACAAGACTGTAATCTTTGTACACTTGTCACGTGAATTCAGCGGTATGTCTAGTTAATGCCAAATACCGTACAGCAAGTGGACGGTAAATTTACGAATATAATAAATATACTACATAATTTAGTAAATTCAGAATAGGCTTTTGCGTTTCTCCAAACGAATCGAGCTAACCTACAAAATTTTATTGCATACTTAATGAGAATGCTCGGTAACGACACTTTTGTGTAATAAATGTGTAGTGAATTTACGAACATTTTAACAGTGCAGGTAGCCACATCGCATTGAGATGAAGACAAAAAAACTTTTCAGCATTCTTATACATCGCAGAACGTTGCTAGTAAGAGAAGTAAGTCTCACAGTAGAACGATGTTCAAACCAGCCCTGTACTCTAAAATCAACAACGAGGCGCGTCGTGATACCAGGGACTTCATCGAAGAATATTCTAATGAAATTGGCCAAATGTCAGGACGGTGCCTTGACATCGGAAGCGGTCCATGTGACGTAGTCACCGATTTTCTCCTTCCAAAATTAAACCCGAAGTCTACCGTTGTCTGTAAGTTTCGACCAGCACCCTCATAACCAGTGTTACCGAGACTTAATTCCACCGAATGATTATACTCTGACTTCAGGCTCGGACATTTCCAAGCCCATGTTGGACTACGCAAAGGAAAAATACGGCGCCAACGATCGGCTATCCTTTCTCCAGCTGGACATCGAGTCTCCGACGCTGGCCGAAGATCTAGTTGAACAATTCGATCACGTTACGTCGTTCTATTGTTTACACTGGTGCGAAGACATGCGGTAGGTTCTCGTCACTCGTCTCCTCGGATGGCTCGATCATTATCTCTGGCTTACGGAGTCACACCATGATATCGTCCCTGCTTTCAGCCAAGCCTTCGAGAACATCTTTGAACTGCTACGTCCTGGAGGTTCGGGCTTCTTGACCTTTGTGAGCGATTTTTCTTGCATGGACGCGTACAAGGTGCTGGCGGCTATCCCTCGATACCAGCGTTACATGACGGTATGTCGTTGCTTTCAACCTCGTTGTATAATCCACGTCATTTTAGTATCTATCAGCGTTTACGTAATTTTTGCATTTATAAATCGTTTATCACAATCCGACACGTGTGTCGCAGTACATTTGTCGAGTTCAGAAATAATCTCATAATTTTGCTTATCAAAGGTTGTTTGTAATGTGTGAAATTTGATAGCAAATATTTTTCAATGCAAAATAATATTTGCGAGTTGGGGAGAGGCCAACCCCATTCCTCCGTCTTTGCTCCCTCCCCTGGAGCTGACGGTACTATGCCCACTGCTTCCCTTTCCGTCTTCGTCTCGACGTTTCGAGTACCGAAATCTTCTCCCCTCTTCAGGAATTGCCGATCTGGCGACGGCCGCGTACATTCAGTAAATACTTATTTCGCATCATGACAAAAGTGCGAATCTCTTATAAGGATTCTGAGACTCGCTAAATTGTAAGGATAACACATTTGCAAGATGCAGCCCAAACAATACTCCCGATTGATTCATATTCAATTACAGGATGCGGACAGGTTCATTCCCGTATTTCAGCACGCCGAACATCCACGCGAGAACCTGAAAAAATTGCTTCGAGAAGTCGGCTTTGAGATCAGCCACTGCAGTCGCAGAGAAATAAGCAACATTTACGACACTCCGAATGATTTCGGCAGTAAGTATAATTGTCTTCGCGATAGATCAAATCATTACAGCAGTCTCGTCAGGATTTTAATCCGTTTTTAGGAGTAATGGCAGCCGTCAACCCGTTCATTCACCGCATGCCGGCTCAACTACAGCGAGAGTATGAAGTAGATTTGGGCATAGAAGCGACGAAGAACGCGATTGTCTTCAACAAGGATAACAATGGTGGCTCCAACATACTCTGCAGACATCACATGTTTGTAGTTTACTTGAAAAAACCTTCGATCAATTAATAGACAGCCAGATAACCAACGAATGTCCGCATCTTGATCTTTCTTCGTATTCTTTGTTATTGATAAAAACGATTACTTTCACTTAGAAAATTGAAAATATAATTTAAGCTATATCGCCTGTATAGTTGGAGTATGAAAACATACACGAGATCTAACAATAAGTTTGGTGAAAAATAGAAAATGTACGTTTTATCCATCACTGCCTTGATTGTAACGAGGAGCTTTCGCACTTTTGAAAAGAGAAAACGCCCTGTTGTCTTACTTTTGCTAGCTATATTATGGTTCTAGGTTTTGATTTTTCTTACTGTACTTGTAGGCTCCTTATTATCATTTTACGAATAATCGTCAGAGCTAATAATGACTTTCATTATTATTAGTTATATTATGTATCATTATTAATTTTACCATTATTTTTATCTATTGATTTCCAAAAAACAAAACCGTCAATATGGGCCCTGGCAATGAATCTACCATGATATAGAATCCATCCAACAGCCACCAATAGCTTCACGACACCACCAATACCTTAACACTCAAAGTATGACTTGACGAACAATCAAATCTAGCACATCATTTTCTTCAAAATTGGAAATACAAGCACAAATTTTGGGTCTCTCAGCAACTTGTTACTTCTCCAAAAGATTCTCCTGATTTTTCCGCGACCTCGTACAGCACATCATTCCTATCCATGTATCTGATTTACCATAATATCTAAGCGTAATTGCCATTGCTTCTCAGTATCATCTTTAACGGAGAGTCTATGAATGTTTCGAGTAGAATTAAAATCTTTCCTATAGATCTGCTGATGTTACTTACTTCACTTTTCAACGCTTCATGTGTTCGTCGGGTAAGGTCAGAAAGGCCAACCAAGTTTATTTAACCCTTTGTGGGGTTTGAGGCGACCTATTTTTTTTTTTTTTTTTTTTTTATTATTATTTCTTCGATGTTTCGTGACTTTTACCTGTACTAAGGCGTTTTTCAGACTCTTAGGTTCCTAAATGTATTCATTATGAGAAATTGGATCAACTGACTTGTTTTGTTTTGATTCTTATAAACAATCAATTTAAAAAAATCAATCTCTTCCGAAAAAATCGGCTGTGGGTAAACGTATAAAGCTAGAGCTCTGAAAATTTTTATAAATCCTTTCTATTCTTAGTACTATTATATGTACATATATGTTTTTTACAAATTTTTGACACGCCAGTCTTTGCAAAAAAGAAAAATTTATAATTTTGAATAACCCCAAAACCCAATCTTAATATATATAAATCTCGTGTCACGATGTTTGTCCTCAATGGACTCCTAAACCACTTAACCGATTATAATAAAATACGCACACCATGTGCAGTTCGATCCAACTTGAGAGATAGGATAGTTTAAATCTCAAATTATAGTCGCAATTATAATATATTGCTAATTATTTGTCTGTTATTATTTGACAGTCACAATTATCTGTTAACTCCGAATGATTCTAACAGATGTCGATACCTTTCGACTGGGTTGAGTAAGTAATCAATAGATGGCGCTGCTATGGTAAATCTACGAACGTGTCATATAAGCTACACTAGCAACCCATCCCGGCTTCGCACGGGCATATAGTAATATAATAAAAGAAAATACACAATGTTTACAGTGAGTTTCTAGAAAAATAACATTTATATTATCACTTAATATTATTATATGCCCGTGCGAAGCCGGGATGGGCTGCTAGTAACCTTATAATTAAATGTGACATATCCATGTTTTACGGTGCGCTGAGTACGTAATATAATTTTACACGAGGCAAATGGCGAATGATTCCATATTCCAGCATTAGATGGCGAATACAAACCCGCAATCAAAAATCAACTCTTGAATACTTATAACTAGAGCTATTGTCGCATAGAACATTGTCTTTTCTTTGCGTTTTTTCCATTTGAGTGGAAGAATGAGAAATCATAAATAATCTAAAAACACGAAGAAAAAACAAAAAAGTAACTAATTTCATTTCATGTCCACGTCGTTAGTCCTGGGTCACGCTGAAAGGGAGAATAAGCGCCTTTTTTCATTTTATATTCAGGACTTTGGAAATGATAGTCACTACCTTGGATCCACCATCTTGAATAATGCAAATCTGATGTCTGCTTCGTAATCAGCGATTCCAAAAATCCCCGGATATCAAATTTGGCATAAATCGGTTGATTTTTTAATTTTTGTCCGTCATCTTAGATCCGCCATCTCGAGTTTCGCAAATCTAACCTCAGATTCGTAATCAGCGGCCGCAACTACCCCCGTATATCAAATTTAGCATAAATCGGTCGATTTTTTAAAATTTCGTCCGTCATCTGGAATTTCGCAAATCTAATCTCAGATTCGTAATCAGCGACCCCGAAAACTCTTTGGACCACTTGGACTTTGGTGATTGGTTTTATTTTTAAATGTGCCCCTCAAAGGGTTAATTAACGACATTTCGGCTGGCCCAGCCAATTAATCGTTGATTAAATAAACTTTGTGGTCCTTTTTGACCTTACCCGACGAATACGAGGAGCAGTGCACCTCAAGTAATCAATCAGGCCCTGAAACTGCCGTGTCCCTACCTCGTTCTGGCCATTCTTGCAGTCCTCTGTTTTGTCTGTTTCAATTTTCACTCAAGTATCCATTACCGGTTGTCCACATCATTTCCTACCCGTATTTGAAGTAAATATATTCAGTTTATGACCACGTATCACTATTTACACGTTTTGAAACCGATTCAATTCTATCAGCATGCATAAAATACGTTGCCACCCCTGTGTACCATTGGATTGGAAAATTCGGGTAAATCCAATGTTCTACATTTGGATCGGTAGACGATAGAGTTGATACGTACCGACAACACCTTAGTTTCTTCGTTGGGAATTACAAAAAAAGATTCTGGAATTTAACCATCCGCCGGAGTAAGAGATACAGCAAAAGCTTTTTTACATTGTTAAGATTCATCACAACGCTGCAACGTCAATCCATGCCAGATGTTAGAGTAAACGTGAGCTGCGTTTCTGGTCGTACAATTGAGCTTGTGATCACGACAATTTGTACTACTTATTATAATATATGATCATATATTTCTTAACTCACCATCTCTCATAGAATGTATACTTTCTACAAACGTGAATCATCAAGATTCTATACGAGTCAGAACCCATCGGGTAAACCTATTCTGAGCACATCATCGTTAGAACCTTTGGAACGATAGTCAAATATCGAAGAAGTACTGTCGTACTGACTAAGTAACTGATGCCGATATTACATTCATGTTTAAATTCCCGATTTACGTGGAGATGTTTAAAAATGCTAGTCCTGTCAGATTTCAATTAAGGGTGAAATCCGGCACGTCTACACCTGGTAATGTATGCAACTGTCCGCACACGCGCATGTCAGCGTTGATCTTTTCACGAAGTCGGAATACCAACGTAACTCGCACAGTTCAGAAAACCTGCATAAATGATCTAATATCTTGGAATTAGAGCTGCATTTATAACTATGATTTTATGCAATTCTGAGTATTATGAGGGATAGTTCAATCTTGGACCGTTTTGGCACAGTTCAAAAGCAGTAGAAACAGCAGTTAGTAAAACGAATCCGAGCATAATAACTTAAGCAAATTACGCGGTCGACATCGTATCAGACCCGTGTTACGTTATCAGCTTTGAGGTAATTACGCCATTCTCGAAAGCCATCTGCATTGATCCCCGAAAAAACGAACGGTCCACGCAGTTTTAGCACAACTTACTATCAGTTATTATTGGGTCGGCATTCGCTGAAGTCATAAGAACAGGAACTGTAATTAGAGCGGATATCTCAATATTCCCAGAAGGTAAGTGACTACATTAGTGCAAACTGTGCTTGAATGTTGAGGAGGTCCTACGATAGCTCATTCAAATATTCCGCAGAATGCTGAAGTGTATAATACGATTTACTAACGATAAGGCATATCTTACAACAATACACCAATTCCAAGGAAAAATACGTTCCTACGTATAACGAAGATGAACGATGAGGAGATTTTCAGCGTATTTATAAACCGTAGGACCTTGCCGGTGAAAGCGATAACCATTAAAACGATGTTCAACCCAGCCGAGTACTCTGCACACGACGAACTACAGCGTCGAGAGACTAGCGACTTTATACAGGAGTATTCCAATGAAATTGGTCAGATGTCAGGAAGATGCCTTGATATCGGATGCGGACCCTGCGACCTAGTCGTCGATTCTCTCCTTCCGGTACTGAATCCAAAGGCTACCGTTGTCTGTAAGTTTCGACCAGCACCCTCATAACCAGTGTTACCAAGACTTAATTCCACCGAATGATTATACTCTGACTTCAGGCTCGGACATTTCCAAGCCCATGTTGGACTACGCAAAGGAAAAATACGGCGCCAACGATCGGCTATCCTTTCTCCAGCTGGACATCGAGTCTCCGACGCTGGCCGAAGATCTAGTTGAACAATTCGATCACGTTACGTCGTTCTATTGTTTACACTGGTGCAAAGACATACGGTAGGTTCTCGTCACTCGTCTCCTCGGATGGCTCGATCATTATCTCTGGCTTACGGAGTCACACCGTGATATCGTCCCTGCTTTCAGCCAAGCCTTCGAGAACATCTTTGATCTGCTGCGTCCTGGAGGTTCGGGCTTCTTGACCTTTGTGAGCAGTTATCCTTGCATGGACGCGTACAAGGTGCTGGCGGCTATTCCTCGATACCAGTGTTACATGACGGTAGGTCGTTGCTTTCAACCTCGTTGTAAAATCCACGTCATTTTTTCATTCTTATAAGCTATCTAAAAATTTTCCTAAGACGCGTGATTTGTGATCTCGGTTAATACTTATTCCGCATTACGATAACAGTAGTGCATCTCTGGAGATCCTGAAAATTTCCATATTCAGAGGAAAACAGGTTCACAGGTGTAGCCTGTCTTGTCATAAGTCCAAGGAAGACTTGTCAGATCTTTTGATATCCACGCCGAACAACATTCTTCATTTAATTAATCGTATTCAATCACAGGATGCGGACCGCTTCATTCCAGTATTTCAGCACGCTAAACGTCCGCGCGAGTCTCTGAAAATTCTGCTCGATAAGGTCGGCTTTGAGGTCTGTCACTGTAGTAGCAGAGAAAAAGTTTACATCTACGAAACCCCGGATGCTTTCGCCAGTAAGTTGTTTGTTTGGGCTTATTGTCGTAGCAATATCATTGATTTCGAACCGTTTTCAGAATTCATGGCATGCGTGAACCCCTTCATACACCGCATGCCGTCTGATCTACAGCAGGAGTACAGAATAGATCTGGACAAAGAAGCAAGAAAGCACACATTCATCGTCAACAAGGATACGAATGACGATTATAGCATACTGTCCAGACGCCATGCCTTTGTAGTTTACTTGAAAAAGCCATTGGCCCACTGATAGACAGCCAAATAATTATTAAAAGTCGATACATCAATCATCGTTCGTGTTCTGAATGGTTTACGTGTCCGGTTAACCACGTCTTTTTTTTTTAATTCGATACGTTGAGAAGAACGTGCGTTATATGGTGAATCTGCAAATGAAATAAAGACTTGAAAAGTTGATCAGCAAAGCTGATCTCGTACTGTAGCAACAACGTTTTCTCAAGGACCTATTCACTAACCGCAGATAAGGTGACAAGCGATTACAAAATTGCACACGATTCTCAATAATTTTACTCGACTTCGGAAACGGTTTGAAGCGATTTCAGATGATTTTAATATCAAGGATATTCAGTGGTTACGAAGAACTTCTACCGCGATTTCAAACGATTTCAAGTGATAACCGGTTGAATTCGAATTGATTTGTGCTTGGGTTCAACTTTGTTGTAAGCCTGAGTATAAATGTATAATGTGTTTCTTGTAATTATTAAAATATCACACTGTAACAGCGTTGTCTTTCTGAATGCATCTACCAGCATTTCCAAGATATAAATCTGGAACAAACTTCGCTTTCACCGTTTCAAACGTATGACGACTAATATGCTTAAGAGATTTCTCTCAACACAACCACTAAACGTAATAATATTTTCAAAAGTAATGATAGTGTTACGCCCCGACGTACCGCCTTGGCGTACCTTTTTCTAAATTCCATTTCATTTCATTGCTTTAATTTCTTCAATGCACAGATATCATTTCATCAAAATCTCATATTCTAATAACGGCGAGTTCCACCCCTCCTGGCAAAAGTCACGTAGAGACCAACGATGATCCCTAGTATAAGGTTCAACTTTATTCTATTTATCTGGTACCAAGAACTGAGATGAGAGACTGCTGAGTTAGTATCAGTAGCGCTCAGCCTGGAAATATTCCTCTTTTTAAATTAAAATTATAATCAATAACTAGGATAAACCACTACCTTCAGAACCATCAAATTAAAATAGATTACTCACTGGAATGTATGAATGAATGTGTGAACATTGCATGCAAATATCATTTGTTCATATTTTCAACGTGTCACCGGCGAGATTGAGAATCGTCGGAACACCGTCGAAGAGCGAGAAGTAACGCTGACCATGTGGATTTGGGCTCCAGGAGGTCGCCCTCGCACCTCATTGGCTAATTACCGTTGTAACTAATTACAACTGCGGCTCCTTGGACCCTCGGGCCCAAGAAGCCGCGTCTTTCGTCTGTCAAGTCGCGAAGTGCGTGGACGTAAACCCGGATTAGCCCTCTCGAGCAAGAGTAGCGTTTGGAAAATCTTAATTGTGACCGGCCTAAAGTCTCGCGCTAATTCGTTAAATTCGAGCTTCAGTTATCCTGTTAGCTGCAAAAGACTCACTATCTTCTACATTTCCATCTTTGCTGTTCTTTACTAAATCTCGTTATTTCGCGAATAGACATTTTTATGCAGTTCCATTTTCCTCAATTAAACCAAGTTCGGCCCTGATTCAAACCGAATCAGGTAATCTTAAGTAATAATAATAATAATTACACTTTCATTTTCAATAAATTAATCGTTTCAATTAATTGATCATACGTTAAAATCAGAAAAACGGACACTTTCGATTATAACTCTCGGTAACAAAATATCAATCTAAATTCACAAAGACTAAGTGACCAACGTGCAACATCATTCGATTCATCAACTATTCCAAATTTGAGGTGAGGCCCCTGGTCCAACATTCTACTGACGCAGACCGACACGATCCGACGGCTCTCAATCTCGCCGACCGATTCACCCAAAAGCTAAGTCAATCCGAGTGTAAATCTTCTAAATTAGACGAATTCTTGTTCACCTTGATAATCAAAATTTCTTCAGTAAATTCACAAAAACCAAGCATAGAATTGGTGGCTAGCTTCACTACCCCCAATTAAATTCCATTTATTGTTTCCAAGAATTTACAAATAAGACTAAATGATTAAATATATATATTAAATATATATATATATAATATTAAACGATTTAAGATAATCTAAAAAGAGAGATACAATACAATACAATATTCACGACCAGCTAGTTATAACCATCGTTCAGAATAGATGTTCCTGGTACCAAATAATAATATCCATTAGAATCAAACAACACACGATTTGTATAAACTTGAATATTTCATAAATTGTTATTTTTGGCTCATATATATTTTTATCACCATCGATTGTTACCAGATATTTCGATAACTAAATTGAACCAGAATATACTACATCTTTTACCAGTTAAATCTTTTTAAACATTTATTTTGAGCGACCTTCTTCCCATTTTCTTTATTATAAAATAGCCTCAACTATTTAAACAAACCTCACAGACCTGTACAGGTCTATAGCAACACGATCCTACAAATTACCGGCGTACCGAAAGGTGGGTCTTTCTCTTAGTTTTAATTATTATTCATTGTCGTTACGTGGGAGCTAGATTATTAAATTAATCATCAACTACCACCGCTCAGTACACCCTCACCCCCACGTAACACAAGAATTGGTGGCAGCGGTGGGATATTGTTGCTAAAAGTGAGATTTGTTTAAATAAAAAAAAAAAAAATAAAAAAAAAAAAATTTTAAATTTTTGTGTTAAAATTGAAAAACTGGTCAAACGCATAAAAAAAAAAACAAAGTATCTTTCTTTCTAGATAATAATTATAATTAACGACCAATTGTGCATGAAACTCTGCGAATTATTATTTGTGTATTTGTATGTATATATCATAATATCCTGATATCGTATATTGCCGAATTTTCCACTGGTCATTTGTGTATTAGCTGTGTTCCCAATATTTGCCTGAAATTGGCCTGAATTATTTTGTGTGCATAAACGATCTTTTTCGATATTGAAATGCCTAACGAAACGGGAAACCAGAGCGCGGACCGAACTAATGTATCCGCTCTAGACGCAAGTAATGCGATGATGACGTCGATGGCGGAATGCTTCGCGCTGCAGCATAGTACATTAAATATTCCATATTTTGACGGGAAAAATATTCGTTTAAAAGATTTCTTACAAGACGTGCAAAATGGTTCAGTGTATGTTCCGCCAAATTCGGAAGGCGCATATGTGAAGTGCGTTCTAGGAAAATTGCAAGGAGCAGCTCGCGATAGTACATATGGCGAGACTTTCAATACGGTTAACGAATTGATAAAACATCTAAAAAGTAGATTTGCAGCTGAAAAGACTTATCCGTATTATCAACAAGAGATCGCGAATATACGGATGAAACGTGATGAAAGCGTGAGCGATTTCTACGATCGATTAAAAATTTTGGTCAGTGCAGCTCGCGTAGCTTTAGAAGACGAGTACGGAAAAACCGAAGTCGACGCGGTAATGAAAGTGCTACAAGTGAACGCGTTAGATGCTTATATTCGAGGACTACCTGAAGCTATCGAAAGATATGTTGAAGGACGTGTAAAGACATTGGAAGAAGCGTTTAAGTTAGCGCGACAAACAGAAAATCGTATGCGCCAGGGAATAATATCTTCCGGAGAAACGCAGAGAGTACAAATTCCGCGACCGAACTCTCCAATGATCTATAATCAAAATAACGCGCCGCGATCGTATTCGAGTTACGGCATCTTAGACGGAGCGGAGACGCGCGCGAGAAGCCCGTCGCCGAACGCGGCCATGTACAGACACCCGACGGCAAACGTCGCCGATCGACGATCACCCGAACCGAGGGGTTATTACCCATACGGCATGCCCGCTCACTCACAGCTTCAGTACCAGCAACCGCGTGGTTATCAATATCCGCCTTATTTTCCACAACACCCGTATTATTATCCGCCGATGACATATCCGTATCTACCACCTTATGGATATCCGCCCACAATAAATCCAGCATCGATTCCACAGAGATCGGGATCGCCGGGAGCAAATTTAAATACGAGCAGGCCGAATTCGCCAAATTCGAACACCCGTTCATACGACCCGAATCAGCAGTCCGGTTTTAATCAAGCGAGGTTTGATAATTCGAACGTCAGAACACGGTCACCATCTCCGCGTAGAACGTCCGAAACAGCTGAATCTTTAAACTTGAACGCGACTCGTCGTCCGGACGCAACGGCGAGGTACGCGACGCCCGAGCGTCAACCGACGGTCCGTTTCGCGGAACCGCCGGCCGGTGCATCGATATGCGCGGACCAGATCGAGAATCGCCACTGATCAGGATGACAGCTCCTGAATTAAAAGAACATTCAGCTATTTTTCTAATAGACACCGGCGCAGATATCAGTCTCATTAAAGCAAATGTTTTACATCCCGACGTTTTAATCAGTGTAGACGAAATTTCTATGATGACGGGAATAACAACTGAAAAAGTGAAAACTTTGGGAATAACGAATTTAACTTTACAAAACGAACCAAGTAAATTTCACGTCGTACGATCAACCTTTTTGCTAAATTGCGACGGTATATTAGGTAAAGATTATTTGCGCGAGCGTAAGGCTGAGATCTCCTTCACACATAACACCTTGGTAACGAAAACTGACCCGATTAGACCGCTACGATTTATCGGATACGAAGAACATTCCGATACCGAAACAAAACCGCGAAAACGTTTGTTTAAAATTCGTGCGCGCACAAAGCAAGCCATTGGCATCGACGTAATCAGTTGTGGCACAAAAGAAGCATATTTGCCACGCGTAAAAACCATAGACGGCGTATACATTGGTGAGGCTGCAGTCTCGGTACAAGATGGCGTATGCCATGTTCTTGCAATTAATACCTTAGATAGAGATATTGAGATAGAGATTCCACCACAGGAAGTGATACCTTTTGAATATCACAACTTTCCGGAGGAGCATGAATATCACGATTCAAGTTCAGAAGACTTAAATTTAGAACCTGTAGTGACTGATCGGTTTACAGAAATTCAATCAAAATTGCATTTAGATCATTTGAATTTAGAGGAACGCGACCACGTATTAGATATCATTGAGGAATATCCAGAATTATTTCATTTACCTGGAGATAAATTAAAATCTACACCCGGAATTCAGCATCGTATACCAACCGAAGATGATATACCGATTAATACGCGACAATACCGGTTCCCTCCAATCCACAAAACCGAGATTGAAAACCAAATCAAAATTAAGATTGACAACGGAATAATAGTTCCTTCAAATTCGCCGTATAATTCACCCGTGTGGATTGTACCCAAAAAACCAGATTCTGCGGGTAGAAAACGATGGCGCATGGTAATTGATTTTCGGAAATTGAATGAAAAGACAATTGGGGACGCGTATCCATTACCTAACATTACAGACATTCTTGATCATCTCGGTGAAGCGCGATATTTTTCAACTTTCGATCTTGCAAGCGGTTTCCAACAAATTGAAATGGACCCCCGAGATAGAGCAAAAACCGCATTCACAACACCAAACGGTCATTATGAATACCTCAGAATGCCTGAAGGGCTTAAAAACGCGCCCGCTACATTTCAAAGATTAATGGATCAAACATTACGCGGACTACAAGGTGTCGAAGTTTTCGTTTATTTAGACGACATCGTAGTTTATGCAAAGAATTTAGAAGAACACGGCAAGAAAATTCGCCGGTTATTTAACAAATTAAAAGACGCTAGATTAACGTTACAACCAGATAAATGTGAATTTCTAAAAACAGAAGTGGCTTATTTAGGTCATATTATTGGCAGATCAGGAGTTAGACCGGACCCGAAGAAAATTACCGCGGTTCGACATTTTCCACAACCTAAAAATCCTAAGAACATTAGACAATTTCTGGGACTAGCCGGTTACTACAGGCGTTTTATTAAAGATTTTGCGGGAAAGGCTAGGCCTCTTACAGACCTATTAAAGAAAGAATCACCATTTATTTGGGGAAAAGATCAAAAGAAAAGTTTCAAAATTTTAAGGAAATATCTATGCCAATATCCTATCTTGCAGTACCCAAATTTCAAAAAGCAATTCACGTTAACTACCGACGCATCCGACTATGCAATCGGAGCCGTTTTGAGCCAGGAAGTGGACGGTTATGATATGCCCGTCGCCTACCTGTCTCGTGCTCTGAGCAAAGCGGAACAAAATTATTTTACAACTGAGAAAGAGTGTTTAGCAGCCCTATATGCCGTACTACATTTTCGACCTTACCTTTATGGCCGAAAATTCACACTGGTTAGTGATCATGAGCCATTACGCTGGATCGACTCGATTAAAGATCCCGGGCAGCGACTAATACGATGGAGGCTCAAGTTACGAGATTACGAGTATGAATTCAAACACAAGGCTGGACGACTTAACAGTAACGCAGATGCATTGTCGCGCAATCCAGTCCCTGTTACCGACGATATTAACCAATCGTCGGAGTCATCTGATAGCGGAAACGATAGTGACAACCTAATAATTAAATCTGTAGATTCATTTCCAAAGTATTCAGACTATTTGAAAATAATTAGAACAGCTGATATTGAAAATCCAAATATTATTGAAGTACATGAAAGCGTTTTCGATAAACTTGACAATTATGCGCATACCGTTTCTGTAGATCTTGAAATGAGTTCCGGTATAGCAAGCGATTTTAGGAAAAAATATGGGGTACCGGAACACCTTCGCAGTCAAGCCGATATGCATTCAGTAGCTAAATTAGAACTGCCAGATCAGAAAATTTATTACATTATGACAAAATTAAACTTTTGGGACAAACCAGAATATGAAGACATGTACCTCAGTCTGATCAATTTTTGGAAAATTTTAGAGGATGACTCTGTTAAAACAGTTAGAATACCTAGAATGGGATGCGGTCTAGATAAACTAGCATGGAACAAGGTAAGAACCATGTTACGATTTATTTTTGGAGGAACGGGAATCAAAATTTTTGCTTGTACAAATTTAAAATTAATAGAAAATCAAAAACTCCAAACGATATTTGCTGTTATGAACCCTAGGTCAAACTTGAAGGTTAGGAGTAAACCGAACCAATGGAAGATATTACCCATCGATTCGAAAATTTCAAAACTACCTGCTCCAAAAATAAAGCGACCATTAGCTAAATCAGACTCAGTCCCAAAGAAAAAGTCAGCTGACGAAACATTCTGTCCAAAAACAAAGACTACCATAGAGCCGGATGAGAACGCGATCTCAACAAGAACTCGATCGAGAGCTAGGACAACAGCAGGAAGTAGGCAAGCTGTTTCTGAAGACTCATCCGACGATGAGTCTTCCGAACCGCCGGCCTACCGGAGGCAAAGAAGTGTATTACCGAATCTAGGTCTTGAACAACCTACTACATCCCAGGGAACACAACAACCTGAACAAACAGACATTGAGACTGACGACGACAACGTTGAATCTGATTCTGAGCCTGAAAATATAACGGTAAAATTAAAATCACCGCGTGATAGAGATAGCGATTCGGATGATGATGTATTTTTGCAAACAGAAGCGAGTCGTAAAGCTAAATTATCTATAGATCCTAAAGAACTAAGGAAATCATTTGACCTTTTTAATAAATCTTTGCGCGAAAGAAGTAATCTGAATCCGAAGGAGTTGCAAGATTCATTTGAACTCTTTGACAAGACCTTGCACGAGAGGAGTCTTCTAGACAACTCCCGTAACTCGGATGCAGATGAAATAGAATTACCAGGCCATATATCAGAGGGTGAAGAATTAGACACAACCATACGTGAGGTACTCGACGAAAAAGACGAGACGGATGACGACGAACTGAATAACAAAATTGAGAGATTTTTAGAAAAAGTTAAGAGAAATCAAGGAAATAATAGCGTGGCTGGACAGACTAATACCAATCAAAGTAATTTGAATGAGACAGTAGTTAGTCGACCTTTGCAGAAATCGGCATTACCAACACCTATAGTCGCACCCAGACCAATAGCACTCTCAACCCCGTATCCTTTGAATATGATACCTGAGGTGAATGAGAGAGGGGACATTTCAGTGAAAAGCAAGGTCAGCAAAACGCCAAGGCGTTTACAGCCGCAATTAGAATTCCGAGATTTACCAACACAAATTGAAATTACGGAAAGCATACCCCCAGATTTAGAAACAATATCGCCATTAAAATTTCCAAAAACAAGTTACCATTCAGGGAATAGAATTTCATTCAGTCGTGAAAATTTGACGTACCGAAAAGACAATTATGTACATTTCATATCAATAGATTCAGAATTTTCTACACCAGTCAGCAGACTGTTGAACGATTTGGAATTAATAAATGCAGACGATCATAGTGATGCAAGACCAAAATTAGGCCAAGTCATTATAACAAAAACGGGAAAATATAGCATATTTAGCCTCGTGGTTAAAAGAAAACATTTTGACAAAATTGAATTACACAACGTCAAGGTAGCTTTGGGAAATTTGAAAACAACTTTACTAGATCTGAAAATAAAAACATTTAGAATTTCAAAATTAGGGGATATGACTGACGAACTATCAATAGACATCGCGAATTTATTAATATATATTTTTGAGGACGAAGACATAGACATTACCATCTGTTCAGGTATAACCGAGATACCACCATCGGAAATAAGACCAGGCATAATTTCGGAAATGCATAGTGGACTAATGGGAGGACACAAAGGCGTGACCAAAACTTATCGAAGAATCCGCGAAAGATTTTATTGGCCACGAATGAGAGAGGATATTAGTAATTTCATTCGAAGATGCGAAAGCTGTCAAGAACAAAAGCTAGTTCGCGTTAAGACTAGAGAGCCAATGCTAGTAACGGACACTCCATCTGAGCCGTTTCAGAAAATTTCACTAGATACGGTAGGTCCACTTCCGCAGACCCCTAGTGGCAACAAGCATATCTTAACTATGCAGGATAATTTGACAAAATTTTGTATCGCCGTGCCTATTCCCGATATAAGAGCTGAGACAGTGGCTCATGCAATGGTAAAACATCTAATTTTGCAATTTGGATCACCTAAAATTATTCTGACAGATCGAGGAACAAGCTTCGTAAATAAATTATTACAAGAATTAGCTAGACTTTTCAAAATCAAACATATTACTACTTCCAGCTATCGACCACAATCAAACGGCGCATTAGAACGTAGCCATATTGTTTTGACAGAGTACATCAAACATTATATTAATGAGTTTGACGATTGGGATGAACTAGTTCAATTTGCCATGTTTTCATACAATACGGCAGTTCACGAAGCCACAAACTTCACACCGTATGAGCTAGTTTTCGGAAGAATAGCGCGCTGTCCAACTTCGTTTGATACTGATGAAAACCGTTTAACGTACAACTCGTATCTTGAAGACCTAATGATCAGATTAAACGAAATGCAGGCCTTGGCTGCGACCAACTTAGTGCAGGCAAAGGAAAGGTCGAAAATGTATTACGATCGAACAGTACATCCGTTCAAGGGCAAAGCGGGAGACATGGTACGGGTGCAAATAGAAGCTAGAAAGGGAAAGTTTAGCAAACGATACCAGGGTCCATACAAAATTGTTAAAATCTTGGAAAACAATAACGTAGTATTAGAAGGTAACAACGGTGAAAGATTCATTAAACATGTAGACAAACTCGAATTGGCTTACTGATGGAACGCATTGTAGACTGATTAATGCAACTACAAATATGAGATTGGGAGTAATGTACATTCATTTTCGAACTTGAGGAAGAAGAATACCATGGATTCATTAGGGGAATTTATCTTATTAATTATCGGATCTTGGATATTGAGAGAAACGTACTTGGAGGACTACATGATCACATCATTTACCAACAATCGTGGGATATACTATGAAAAGTTACATAACATCAGACTTAGGGAAGCAGATTAGTTGCTCAGGAGTAAGTGCAGTACGAGAGGCACTGCGGAAACGATTCTTTATTTCTAAGTAATTTTAAGCTTAACGCCAACGGATGGGGCGTGACCAACCGCAACGAGGGATATTCAACTGTAACTAGCTCTAAGTTTGAAGTCTAACACCTAAGAGGGAAGTTCAGCGATGAACTTGATCTGCCCTTAGAGTTTGTTCAGAAGCTTCTGAATGGATCAACTCAGTGTGATGTTAACCTTGAAACCTTTCCCTTCTTTCAAATTCCTTTCATTCCAAATTAACGTTAAAAATGCTACAGTATATTAGGCAAAAATGACCATTGGAACTTCGGCAATTATTTAAGGCAAATGGCAATTTGGTGAAAACTTTTACAAAACCTAACAGGAGAAAAGGCGAGTTCGAGTGGCTGAATGCAGTCGACGGGCTGTTTGGGTCCAGAATGCACTACTCCAAAGGAACCCAGATGCCAAAACAAGGCAGCACTTAAAAGTACTGCCAGGATTCCTGTTCGTCAACCTATTAATGAGTATCCGCTACGAGGGTACACATACGACTACGACTCTCAGTGGGTCACATGATACTGGGCCCACCACAAAGATCTAAATGCACGGAATCCGGCCTCTACCAAGGCATAAGGCTCTCCAGGTAGCCGAGCATCCAGATCTCGTTCACCAATCAGAGGACACGGTACACCTGATGTTCAGCAGCGCCAAAGCCAAATGTCAACCAACGCAGAACACACTAGCCGTTCCACCAACGTTTCGCATAAGTCATTTTCGCTATAAAGGCCGGTTGACCAGTTTACTGATCACAGAGAGTTATTCTCCCGCCGACCTTACATCCTAGATTGTGATAGCAACAATTGTCACCATGTTATAAGATATACCACCTTTATTCCCTTACGTTATAGTTATCCTTAATGTAAGGCCGGCTGACCAGTTTTACTGATCACAGAGAGTTATTCTCCCGCCGACCTTACATCCTAGATTGCGAAGGCAACAATTGTCGCCATGTCATAAAATATCCCACCTTTAATCATATTATTATTCCCTTACGTTATAGTTATCCTTAATGTAAGGCCGGCTGACCAGTTTTACTGATCACAGAGAGTTATTCTCCCGCCGACCTTACATCTTAGATTGTGGTAGCAACGATGGTCACCATGTTATAGAATATACCACCTCTAATCTTGTTATCACTTCCTTATGTTAACTTTATATATATAGTGTTCTTAATGTAAAGGCCGGCTGACCAGGTTACTGATCACAGAGAGTTATTCTCCCGCCGACCTTAAATTTGTTTTTATAAGCTATATAATACCTTAATGCTTCATCATCATTGTGACACTATCACATGTACACATACATTATCTTTTAATTACTCTCAATTCCTGTATACCTACTAGCCTTTCATTATTCATCAACGGGGACGTTGATGGTTTCTAAGTGGGGAGGGATGTTACGCCCCGACGTACCGCCTTGGCGTACCTTTTTCTAAATTCCATTTCATTTCATTGCTTTAATTTCTTCAATGCACAGATATCATTTCATCAAAATCTCATATTCTAATAACGGCGAGTTCCACCCCTCCTGGCAAAAGTCACGTAGAGACCAACGATGATCCCTAGTATAAGGTTCAACTTTATTCTATTTATCTGGTACCAAGAACTGAGATGAGAGACTGCTGAGTTAGTATCAGTAGCGCTCAGCCTGGAAATATTCCTCTTTTTAAATTAAAATTATAATCAATAACTAGGATAAACCACTACCTTCAGAACCATCAAATTAAAATAGATTACTCACTGGAATGTATGAATGAATGTGTGAACATTGCATGCAAATATCATTTGTTCATATTTTCAACGTGTCACCGGCGAGATTGAGAATCGTCGGAACACCGTCGAAGAGCGAGAAGTAACGCTGACCATGTGGATTTGGGCTCCAGGAGGTCGCCCTCGCACCTCATTGGCTAATTACCGTTGTAACTAATTACAACTGCGGCTCCTTGGACCCTCGGGCCCAAGAAGCCGCGTCTTTCGTCTGTCAAGTCGCGAAGTGCGTGGACGTAAACCCGGATTAGCCCTCTCGAGCAAGAGTAGCGTTTGGAAAATCTTAATTGTGACCGGCCTAAAGTCTCGCGCTAATTCGTTAAATTCGAGCTTCAGTTATCCTGTTAGCTGCAAAAGACTCACTATCTTCTACATTTCCATCTTTGCTGTTCTTTACTAAATCTCGTTATTTCGCGAATAGACATTTTTATGCAGTTCCATTTTCCTCAATTAAACCAAGTTCGGCCCTGATTCAAACCGAATCAGGTAATCTTAAGTAATAATAATAATAATTACACTTTCATTTTCAATAAATTAATCGTTTCAATTAATTGATCATACGTTAAAATCAGAAAAACGGACACTTTCGATTATAACTCTCGGTAACAAAATATCAATCTAAATTCACAAAGACTAAGTGACCAACGTGCAACATCATTCGATTCATCAACTATTCCAAATTTGAGGTGAGGCCCCTGGTCCAACATTCTACTGACGCAGACCGACACGATCCGACGGCTCTCAATCTCGCCGACCGATTCACCCAAAAGCTAAGTCAATCCGAGTGTAAATCTTCTAAATTAGACGAATTCTTGTTCACCTTGATAATCAAAATTTCTTCAGTAAATTCACAAAAACCAAGCATAGAATTGGTGGCTAGCTTCACTACCCCCAATTAAATTCCATTTATTGTTTCCAAGAATTTACAAATAAGACTAAATGATTAAATATATATATTAAATATATATATATATAATATTAAACGATTTAAGATAATCTAAAAAGAGAGATACAATACAATACAATATTCACGACCAGCTAGTTATAACCATCGTTCAGAATAGATGTTCCTGGTACCAAATAATAATATCCATTAGAATCAAACAACACACGATTTGTATAAACTTGAATATTTCATAAATTGTTATTTTTGGCTCATATATATTTTTATCACCATCGATTGTTACCAGATATTTCGATAACTAAATTGAACCAGAATATACTACATCTTTTACCAGTTAAATCTTTTTAAACATTTATTTTGAGCGACCTTCTTCCCATTTTCTTTATTATAAAATAGCCTCAACTATTTAAACAAACCTCACAGACCTGTACAGGTCTATAGCAACACGATCCTACAAATTACCGGCGTACCGAAAGGTGGGTCTTTCTCTTAGTTTTAATTATTATTCATTGTCGTTACGTGGGAGCTAGATTATTAAATTAATCATCAACTACCACCGCTCAGTACACCCTCACCCCCACGTAACAATAGCGAGAAATATGACAAATATTTGTCCAACTTTATGATTTCAAAATTAACATATTCTCGTAAATTCGGCGAAGCGTAGACGGAAATAAATGATTCGCTGCATCAGAAAGTTTTAGTGTTGATATTAGGACACCGGAAAGAATTTAGCGCAGCGGTTGGAAATTTTCAAGTTTAACAGGCTAGCTAATTTGAAAAGCTCACTTGGCACAATGTTTGCTATTACAGTAAAAATTCTTGCTTCGACAGCAAGAATTCTGGTCGTGTGTATGTGAATATTATACAATTCGCTGGACCAGGACATTCTTTTTTTCCGTTACAGATATCATTTTCTTACGAGTTTGAGCCCCGTAGGAGATAAAACGTTCCCTACTGACAGTGTTGGATAAAAATACAATGAAAAATAATCCCATCATTCTCTATGTAATTTTGACGTCCCGTTTCTTTGTTCCCAAAGGTAAAAAAGGAAGTTGTTGTAATCACCCCGAAAATTGAAGTTGTGTTGTCGGTAGATCTCCACGTTTTTGAAGTCTAGAGAGAATCGCCTCCAATCATTTCCAGATTATGATGTGTATATATATGTACGTGTGGTTTGCGACATGCGTTTCGGCGGATCCAGAAAAAATTATTTCACAGCTTAGAATGCACCAAGATACGACCCCGGGACCTTTGCTTTTCGAAAGATTGCTCCGACCACTGATTACGAGCTGATCAGGCCGCTGCCGAATCATCTTTCCGAACCGCTACTCAACTGCGTCAAGAAATGCCACGTTACATAATGTAAGTATGTAATCAATATTTTTATCCGACGATATCTAGAACTAGTTATCAAATTTTTATGGTATTGGTCTCAATCTGCGCCGCTCTTTCAAACTTCGACCTGAAAAGATATTGGCCACAACATATGAAAAATTTTACTTACGATCAGAATCCGGAGAAAGTTGGCAAGTCGGTTATTATTCATCTGAATGTGAGATGTGGTCAAGATCGAGATAACGGCAAAACAAAAATTGGACATCGTGTAGAACTCGCCAGAGTGAATGTAATAGGATGTAGAAAGAAAAATCTGGTAATTCTCGAAATTCAAAAGTTCCTCCTGGATATTTTTTCATGACGACAAGTCAATTTATTCAGTCAGCTTGTACACTGTTGACTGTGCATTGGCAATTTAGCGAACATTCGTGAAAGTTGTGACTTCGTTTTCTGCCAGCATACATTACGCTTTGATCGATCCAAAAGTATCCACTCGTGTTTCCCTCGACGCATTATTTTTTGTATCTCTGAATCAACGCGATGAAATTGCATCTGCACTGCAGTATGACTTCATTTAGAACAATAAAATTCGCAACCTTGATTGACGTCGATGGAGATTATCAGCAGATATCGTTATAAATGTCGGTTGTTTTTATCTATAACTGTCCGATATCACAGATTTCTAGAATGACAGATGCAATGAAATGCAGTGCGTACACAGTTGCACATTGTACCGTGACGGGTCCGCATAATTTTAATAAGCTTACATTAATAGTTTGTTTGCACGGTCGGCTCACCGTCGAAGAGTAAGAAAATTAGTCAATTAATAAATACGTTGATTTGCGATTCTTTAAATATCTTCTCTTCGTCTTACCCACGAAGTGAATTTGGCCACAACCACACCTATCGGCATCCGTTATGAAATCAGCCAGTATCGCAGTGAGCTTTCTCAAGTAGTGGTTAAGGAAGACCCATCATATTATCGGTTTTCAAATTGATATGTCCTCTAATCTTACGCGTGAAAAAAAGGGTATTCAGGAAATCGGCAGACTAATCACCATACACGCCAATCCACGAGATATTTTCCAGATTCGATCGTATCGTTGATTTTTTAAGATTAGACTGTGAATATTGTGAACATTAGAATGTCCCACCCAAACAAAATTAAAATGGTAATTCTTTGGGCTTTGCTGAAATCTGATGCTGTGAAGTATTTTGTACAAAATTTAGATACGCAGAACTTGTGCGGATTCACAAGAAAATTCCGGAATTTCGAAAATCAGTTGAGAAACTTTTCAAATACAGTACGTGTGACGTAGTATCAAGTAAAACGAAAATTCTTCGGGGTGATTTTGAAATTCAGGTTTGGGAAATTCGAAATTGCAGAATGAAATGAATAGAGATGCATATTAATTCCTTTCGCTAGAATAAATTGTTTATTTTAACAAGACTGTAATCTTTGTACACTTGTCACGTGAATTCAGCGGTATGTCTAGTTAATGCCAAATACCGTACAGCAAGTGGACGGTAAATTTACGAATATAATAAATATACTACATAATTTAGTAAATTCAGAATAGGCTTTTGCGTTTCTCCAAACGAATCGAGCTAACCTACAAAATTTTATTGCATACTTAATGAGAATGCTCGGTAACGACACTTTTGTGTAATAAATGTGTAGTGAATTTACGAACATTTTAACAGTGCAGGTAGCCACATCGCATTGAGATGAAGACAAAAAAACTTTTCAGCATTCTTATACATCGCAGAACGTTGCTAGTAAGAGAAGTAAGTCTCACAGTAGAACGATGTTCAAACCAGCCCTGTACTCTAAAATCAACAACGAGGCGCGTCGTGATACCAGGGACTTCATCGAAGAATATTCTAATGAAATTGGCCAAATGTCAGGACGGTGCCTTGACATCGGAAGCGGTCCATGTGACGTAGTCACCGATTTTCTCCTTCCAAAATTAAACCCGAAGTCTACCGTTGTCTGTAAGTTTCGACCAGCACCCTCATAACCAGTGTTACCGAGACTTAATTCCACCGAATGATTATACTCTGACTTCAGGCTCGGACATTTCCAAGCCCATGTTGGACTACGCAAAGGAAAAATACGGCGCCAACGATCGGCTATCCTTTCTCCAGCTGGACATCGAGTCTCCGACGCTGGCCGAAGATCTAGTTGAACAATTCGATCACGTTACGTCGTTCTATTGTTTACACTGGTGCGAAGACATGCGGTAGGTTCTCGTCACTCGTCTCCTCGGATGGCTCGATCATTATCTCTGGCTTACGGAGTCACACCATGATATCGTCCCTGCTTTCAGCCAAGCCTTCGAGAACATCTTTGAACTGCTACGTCCTGGAGGTTCGGGCTTCTTGACCTTTGTGAGCGATTTTTCTTGCATGGACGCGTACAAGGTGCTGGCGGCTATCCCTCGATACCAGCGTTACATGACGGTATGTCGTTGCTTTCAACCTCGTTGTATAATCCACGTCATTTTAGTATCTATCAGCGTTTACGTAATTTTTGCATTTATAAATCGTTTATCACAATCCGACACGTGTGTCGCAGTACATTTGTCGAGTTCAGAAATAATCTCATAATTTTGCTTATCAAAGGTTGTTTGTAATGTGTGAAATTTGATAGCAAATATTTTTCAATGCAAAATAATATTTGCGAGTTGGGGAGAGGCCAACCCCATTCCTCCGTCTTTGCTCCCTCCCCTGGAGCTGACGGTACTATGCCCACTGCTTCCCTTTCCGTCTTCGTCTCGACGTTTCGAGTACCGAAATCTTCTCCCCTCTTCAGGAATTGCCGATCTGGCGACGGCCGCGTACATTCAGTAAATACTTATTTCGCATCATGACAAAAGTGCGAATCTCTTATAAGGATTCTGAGACTCGCTAAATTGTAAGGATAACACATTTGCAAGATGCAGCCCAAACAATACTCCCGATTGATTCATATTCAATTACAGGATGCGGACAGGTTCATTCCCGTATTTCAGCACGCCGAACATCCACGCGAGAACCTGAAAAAATTGCTTCGAGAGGTCGGCTTTGAGATCAGCCACTGCAGTCGCAGAGAAATAAGCAACATTTACGACACTCCGAATGATTTCGGCAGTAAGTATAATTGTCTTCGCGATAGATCAAATCATTACAGCAGTCTCGTCAGGATTTTAATCCGTTTTTAGGAGTAATGGCAGCCGTCAACCCGTTCATTCACCGCATGCCGGCTCAACTACAGCGAGAGTATGAAGTAGATTTGGGCATAGAAGCGACGAAGAACGCGATTGTCTTCAACAAGGATAACAATGGTGGCTCCAACATACTCTGCAGACATCACATGTTTGTAGTTTACTTGAAAAAACCTTCGATCAATTAATAGACAGCCAGATAACCAACGAATGTCCGCATCTTGATCTTTCTTCGTATTCTTTGTTATTGATAAAAACGATTACTTTCACTTAGAAAATTGAAAATATAATTTAAGCTATATCGCTTGTATAGTTGGAGTATGAAAACATACACGAGATCTAACAATAAGTTTGGTGAAAAATAGAAAATGTACGTTTTCTCCATCACTGCCTTGATTGTAACGAGGAGCTTTCGCACTTTTGAAAAGAGAAAACGCCCTGTTATCTTACTTTTGCTAGCTATATTATGGTTCTAGGTTTTGATTTTTCTTACTGTACTTGTAGGCTCCTTGTTATCATTTTACGAATAATCGTCAGAGCTAATAATTACTTTTATTATTATTAGTTATATTATGTATCATTATTAATTTTACCATTATTTTTATCTATTGATTTCCAAAAAACAAAACCGTCAATATGGGCCCTGAAAATGAATCTACCATGATATAGAATCCATCCAACAGCCACCAATAGCTTCACGACACCACCAATACCTTAACACTCAAAGTATGACTTGACGAACAATCAAATCTAGCACATCATTTTCTTCAAAATTGGAAATACAAGCACAAATTTTGGGTCTCTCAGAAACTTGTTACTTCTCCAAAAGATTCTCCTGAATTTTCCGCGACCTCGTACAGCACATCAGTCCTATCCATGTATCTGATTTACCATAATATCTAAGCGTAATTGCCATTGCTTCTCAGTATCATCTTTAACGGAGAGTCTATGAATGTTTCGAGTAGAATTAAAATCTTTCCTATAGATCTGCTGATGTTACTTGCTTTACTTTTTAACGCTTCATGTGTTCGTCGGGTAAGGTCGGAAAGGCCAACCAAGTTTATTTAACCCTTTGTGGGGTTTGAGGCGACCTATTTTTTTTTTTTTTTTATTATTATTTCTTCGATGTTTCGTGACTTTTACCTGTACTAAGGCGTTTTTCAGACTCTTAGGTTCCTAAATGTATTCATTATGAGAAATTGGATCAACTGACTTGTTTTGTTTTGATTCTTATAAACAATCAATTTAAAAAAATCAATATCTTCCGAAAAAATCGGCTTTGGGTAAACGTATAAAGCTAGAGCTCTGAAAATTTTTACAAATCCTTTCTATTCTTAGTACTATTATATGTACGTATATGTTTTTTACAAATTTTTGTAAATAATTTTGTAATTTTTGACACGCCAGTCTTTGCAAAAAGAAAAATTTATAATTTTGAATAACCCCAAAACCCAATAACCTTATAATCAAATGTGACATATCCATGTTTTACGGTGCGCTGAGTACGTAATATAATTTTACACGAGGCAAATGGCGAATGATTCCATATTCCAGCATTAGATGGCGAATACAAACCCGCAATCAAAAATCAACTCTTGAATACTTATAACTAGAGCTATTGTCGCATAGAACATTGTCTTTTCTTTGCGTTTTTTCCATTTGAGTGGAAGAATGAGAAATCATAAATAATGTAAAAACATCAAGAAAAAACAAAGAAGTAACTAATTTCATCCCATGTCCACGTCGTTAGTCCTGGGTCATGCTGAAAGGGAGAATAAGCGCCTTATTTCATTTTATATTCAGGACTTTGGAAATGATAGTCACTACCTTGGATCCACCATCTTGAATAATGCAAATCTGATGTCTGCTTCGTAATCAGCGATTCCAAAAACCCCCGGATATCAAATTTGGCACAAATCGGTCGATTTTTTAAAATTTCGTCCACCATCTTGAATTTCGCAAATCTAACCTCAGATTCGTAATCAGCGACCCCGAAAACCCTTTGGACCACTTGGACTTTGGTGATTGGTTTTATTTTTAAATGTGCCCCTCAAAGGGTTAATTAACGACATTTCGGCTGGCCCAGCCAATTAATCATTGATTAAATAAACTTTGTGGTCCTTTTTGACCTTACCCGACGAATACGAGGAGCAGTGCACCTCAAGTAATCAATCAGGCCCTGACACTGCCGTGTCCCTACCTCGTTCTGGCCATTCTTGCAGTCCTCTGTTTTGTCCTTTTCAATTTTCACTCAAGTATCCATTACCGGTTGTCCACATCATTTCCTACCCGTATTTAAAGTAAATATATTCAGTATATGACCACGTATCACTATTTACACGTTTTGAAACCGATCCAATTCTGTCAGCATGCATAAAATACGTTGCCACCCCTGTGTACCATTGGATTGGAAAATTCGGGTAAATCCAATGTTCTACATTTGGATCGGTAGACGATAGAGTTGATACCTACCGACAACACTTTAGTTTCTTCGTTGGGAATTATAAAAAAAGATTCTGGAATTTAACCATCTGCCGGAGTAAGAGATACAGCAAAAGCTTTTTTACATTGTTAAGATTCATCACAACGCTGCAACGTCAATCCTTGCCAGATGTTAGAGTAAACGTGAGCTGCGTTTCTGGTCGTACAATTGAGCTTGTGATCACGACAATTTGTACTACTTATTATAATATATGATCATATATTTCTTAACTCACCATCTCTCATTGAATGTATACTTTCTACAACCGTGAATCATCAAGATTCTATACGAGTCAGAACCCATCGGGTAAACCTATTCTGAGCACATCATCGTTAGAACCTTTGGAACGATAGTCAAATATCGAAGAAGTACTGTCGTACTGACTAAGTAACTGATGCCGATATTACATTCATGTTTAAATTCCCGATTTACGTGGAGATGTTTAAAAATGCTAGTCCTGTCAGATTTCAATTAAGGGTGAAATCCGGCACGTCTACACCTGGTAATGTATGCAACTGTCCCCACACGCGCATGTCAGCGTTGATCTTTTCACGAAGTCGGAATACCAGCGTAACTCGCACAGTTCAGAAAATCTGCATAAATGATCTAATATCTTGGAATTAGAGCTGCAATTATAACTATGATTTTATGCAATTCTGAGTATTATGAGGCATAGATCAATCTTGGACCGTTTTGGCACAGTTCAAAAGCAGTAGAAACAGCAGTTAGCAAAACGAATCCGAGCAGAATAACTTAAGCAAATTACGCGGTCGACGTCGTATCAGATCCGTGTTACGTTATCAGCTTTGAGATAATTACGCCATTCTCGGAAGCCATCTACATTGATCCCAGAAAAAATGAACGGTCCACGCAGTTTTAGCACAACTTACTATCAGTTATTATTGGGTCGGCATTCGCTGAAGTCATAAGAACAGGAACTGTAATTAGAGCGGATATCTCAATATTCCCAGAAGGTAAGTGACTACATTAGTGCAAACTGTGCTTGAATGTTGAGGAGGTCCTACGATAGCTCATTCAAATATTCCGCAGAATGCTGAAGTGTATAATACGATTTACTAACGATAAGGCATGTCTTACAACAATACACCAATTCCAAGGAAAAATACGTTCCTACGTATAACGAAGATGAACGATGAGGAGATTTTCAGCGTATTTATAAACCGTAGGACCTTGCCGGTGAAAGCGATAACCATTAAAACGATGTTCAAACCAGCCCTGTACTCTAAGATCAACAAAACAGCACGTCGTGATACCAGCGACTTCATCGAAGAATGTTCTAATGAAATTGGCCAAATGTCAGGACGGTGCCTTGACATCGGAAGCGGTCCATGTGACGTAGTCACCGATTTTCTCCTTCCAAAACTTAACCCGAAGTCTACCGTTGTCTGTAAGTTTCGACCAGCACCCTCATAACCAGTGTTACCAAGACTTAATTCCACCGAATGATTATACTCTGACTTCAGGCTCGGACATTTCCAAGGCCATGTTGGACTACGCAAAGGAAAAATACGGCGCCAACGATCGGCTATCCTTTCTCCAACTGGACATCGAGTCTCCGACGCTGGCCGAAGATCTAGTTGAACAATTCGATCACGTTACGTCGTTCTATTGTTTACACTGGTGCGAAGACATGCGGTAGGTTCTCGTCACTCGTCTCCTCGGATGGCTCGATCATTATCTCTGGCTTACGGAGTCACACCATGATATCGTCCCTGCTTTCAGCCAAGCCTTCGAGAACATCTTTGAACTGCTGCGTCCTGGAGGTTCGGGCTTCTTGACATTTTTGAGCGATGATCTTTGCATGGACGCGTACAGGGTGCTGGCGACTGTCCCTCGATACCAGCGTTACATGACGGTATGTTGTTTTTGGGTGTACTTCCGTTTAGAACATACCTCCGATCGATCTGAAATTTGGTATACCTATGTATTTTGATGCGCTGATCAAGAATACCAAACTCAAAACACCCGCAAATTCGATTTTCAAAGTCAAATCGACAAAAAATCGATTTTTTAAATGTTTTTTACATTTATTGCAATAAATATAAGGAAAAACCCAAACCCAAATCTAAACAAACCCACACATACACACACACACACACACAAAAAAAAAATTGATTTGACCTTGAAAATCGAATTTGCGGGTATTTTGAGTTTGATATTCTTGATCAGCGCATCAAAATACATAAGTATACCAAATTTCGCATTGATCGGAGGTATGTTCTAAACGGAAGTTTATCCTTGTTTTTAAACTGGTAAAATCCATGTCATTTTAGTATCTATCAGCGTTTACATAATTTTTGCATTTATAAATCGTTTATCACAATCCGACACGTGTGTCGCAGTACATTTGTCGAGTTCAGAAATAATCTCATAATTTTGCTTGTCAAAGGTTGTTTATAATGTGTGAAATTTGATAGCAGATATTTTTTAATACAAAATAATATTTGCGAGTTGGGGAGAGGCCAACCCCATTCCTCCGTCTTTGCTCCCTCCCGTGGAGCTGACGGTACTATGCCCACTGCTTCTCTTTCCGTCTTCGTCTCGACGTTTCGAGTACCGAAATCTGCTCCCCTTTTCAGGAATTGCCGATCTGGCGACGGCCGCGTACATTCAGTAAATACTTATTTCGCATCATGACAAAAGTGCGAATCTCTTATAAGGATTCTGAGACTCGCTAAATTGTGAGGATAACACATTTGCAAGATGCAGCCCAAACAATACTCCTGATTTATTCATATTCAATTACAGGATGCGGACAGGTTCATTCCCGTATTTCAGCACGCCGAACATCCACGCGAGAACCTGAAAAAATTGCTTCGAGAGGTCGGCTTTGAGATCAGCCACTGCAGTCGCAGAGAAATAAGCAACATTTACGACACTCCGAATGATTTCGGCAGTAAGTATAATTGTCTGCGCGATAGATTATATCATTACAGCAGTCTCGTCAGCATTTTAATCCGTTTTTAGGAGTAATGGCAGCTATCAACCCGTTCATTCACCGCATGCCGGCTCAACTACAGCGAGAGTATGAAGTAGATTTGGGCATAGAAGCGGCGAAGAACGGGATTGTCTTCAACAAGGATAACAATGGTGGCTATAACATACTCTGCAGACATCACATGTTTGTAGTTTACTTGAAAAAACCTTCGATCAAATAATAGACAGCCAGATAACCAACGAATGTCTGTATCTTGATCATTCTTCGTATTCTGATATATTCAAATATCCGATCATCCAGTTTTCTTGCGCTTTTTTTTTTTCAAATTCATCGAATCGAGGAAAAAATGTATGACGTGAACCTGCAGACTGAGTGAGCGACGGTTTTTCAGTTTTGTACAAGCCCCGACAGTAACTTCATCCATAAATTAAAATGAGATAAGTAACTAAGCGCAGTAAATAATTGTTATTGATAAAAACGATTACTTTCACTTAGAAAATTGAAAATATAATTTAAGCAATATCGCTTGTATAGTTGGAGTATGAAAACACACACGAGATCTAACAATAAGTTTGGTGAAAAGTAGAAGATGTACGTTTTATCCATCACTGCCTTGATTGTAACGAGGAGCTTTCGCAGTTTTGAAAAAAGAAAACGCACTGTTATCTTACTGTTGCTAAACCGTCGACTCTCCTTCGATTCGAAGGGGGTATTAAAAAAACTAAACATTAATAACACCCTGAGCGTGATCCTATCACATTAAATTTTATTATACGTACGTGTGTTTATATGTATATGCGTGTCCATGTATATGTGTATATATATACATATATATATATATACTGCATACGCTGTCTTTGGTTTTACACGATTTAATACAGCCATTCATCATGCATAGGTACGTAAACGTCCTATAATACCTTATCTATTCGTTATTCAAAAATCCTTCCGCATCTGCCTTTTCTCTCCGCGTCTGCGTGTGGCGAAATAGGACGCGCAATCGCGCGTGCGCGTGTCATTTGTGTGTTTTCTCGGTGGTAGTTGGTATTCATTTTCACAGAGTAGGTAACAATTTCACTATAATCTAGCATCTAAAAAAACACACTCAAGTGTAGGTGTACATACATTAATCAATAGACATACATTTTTAATTACATATTTCGAACACCGACAATACCGGCACGCTGTTAGACGCAAAAGTCTATCGCCGATCGCGTTTTCAACTCTCACCTCGCGTCATCGGACTGACGATATTTGGCGACAAACGGCAGAGAAAATTTGTGCGCAATTTCCGGGATAGAAAGGTTATGAGTATAACAGCTTGCCGAAATTTACAAAAATGGAAGCAACGCAATCGTAACCGTATAACTTATGTACTTGCGCGGGTATATAATATAATATATAATATATATATATGTATGTATATATATGTATATGGTATACGTATGATATTATGCTTATTACGTACGCACATGTATTCTAACAATAAATCGGTAACAACATATCGGAAATACTTTTACCTACTCCCGAACCTCTTACATGTATTATACGCTATACAATATTACGTGGTTATACATTTAATTCTCTCGGCCATAAATCGGTTTACAGATACAACGTGTTTCGGAAGAATATAAAAACTACGTGCTACTTTTCATACATCGTACGTGTCTCGCGCTATCAAACCCCGTTGTTTAACATGAACCGTACCGGGTAGACCATAATTTTAATTATTCAACAATTGATACTTAGTAAAAAAATCTTCCTCGCTCGATTATGATCGTTATAATGCCGATTAACAATCTTATCAAAATCTTACAGCACCTGCTCTGGAACTCGATTACGCAACAATTGCATACCAATCACAATTATCATTCACATTCACATTGCGATTCCTAATCATGCAAAAATCATCAGCTTCCCAGATTTAGGAATTTTTCATGCAACTTTACTTGCAAGCGTATATGAGTGTTAAAGAGGACACGTGATGTCTGATTATTAAACAGAAAATTTTTATTCGATCAAGTAGAAATATCCCTCTGTCAAATTGATCATTGTTAGCGTTTGACGATACAGCAAATTACGTGACACAAGCTGCATTCGTCTTGAAAATTTATATCTGTAGAACTGATTTTTTATCAAAGTATTTTTTACACCGTATATGTACCAAGTTTAGAAAATTGTGAACTTCAGAGTATCGAAAATCGGTAATCGAAAATTTAAACAACTTGACCGAATCAGAATTTTCTAAAAATATAATAATTAGCCAAGTCGCAAGATATCCATGCAGATTCAGACAATTTGTAACATTGGTATTTCTTCTCTCAAAAACACCTTCTTCTGTCAACCTCGTATGTATATGATAATATTTTTGTGTCATTAGGTTCATGACGAACAAACGAAGCAGAAAACCTCGTACACACTATATTACTTCATCTAATTTTCACTATTCACGATACAGTATAGTATAATATGCATGTGTGTGTGTACATACATACATATTGTAATCTTTATCGTTAATCTATTTATTACATATATACAGAGTGACTTCCTAGTCCGTAATGTGCTAAAATTTAATGCGCATGCGCTAGAAGTTGAGAACAACTGCTTTCCAGGGCTACCAACTGTCTTTAACCTCAACAATTTTTACAGCCGTCAGTGGCAGTTGTGCTCAATTCAGAACTGTCAAAATTTCGCCCTGACAAACAATTGCTCTCAACTTCTAGCGCTTGCCCATTAAATTTTTGCACAACACGGACCCGTGCAATCGTTGGGAATTCACTCTGTATACGTTCACAGTGTGGCGCAGCTGCGTATCTAATTGTAAGCTGTCAGCAGTACGAACGTATTTTCATGTCGGTATCGGAAAGAAGTTCGGAACACAGGTGTGTCTAAATTAAACATCGTTCGATACTGACAAATTGAAAGAAGAAGAAGGCATAAGGCAGGTTTGAAAAGTCAACTTTTCGATTCAATTGCAATGTGGGAAAAAGGAAGTTACATATTTTGAAAGAACCTCTCGTCACAAGCTGATAGCACGAAAAAAAATACATTCGGATTATGAATCTGAATTTCATTATATCTGCTGTATATCACGGTTCGAAATGACGTGCAAAAATTAGATCGTAACTCTTTTTATGAATATCATACAAGTAGGTATGCATTAAACACTGCAGTGTATAATATTGCTAATGCCGCAGTACCTCAAATTATTGCGGCAATATTCCGTGCCACATATACGATTATAGCTATATCATGGTTCTAGGTTTTAATCTTTCTTACTTCACTTGTACGCTCTTTATTATTAATTTACAAATAATCCTTAGAGCTAATAATTATTTTCATCATTATCAGTTATATTGTGTATCATTGATAATTTTATTATTATTCTTTTAATCGTTATTCATTAATTCGTGTGTAAGTGTGTATGTGTGTGTATATGCATGTATATATTAATACCATGATGTTATACGTTATCCTACGTAGAAGCAACATCGAACATGGAATACATTCACGTGAGAGAGTAAATAAATTTGAAAAAAATATGGTTTACACAGTATATGTATATGTATAATAGTGAGGTGGAGGGGTGGGGGTGGAGGGTGATTGAGGGCAAGGCACAAGTGAGTCAAAGAGAGATAGAGAGAGGGAGATAAAGAGTGAGAGAGAGAGAGAGAGATAGAAAGAGAAAGTATGATCACATCCGAACTATAGAAATACTTCGGTGACTTTCACATAATCGTGATTTTCTTTTGTTATTACTTATTTTTCAATTGAAATATGGGCAAAAACATTAATTTGCATCACCGTTTAATAATATTAACATCAATTAATAAAGCTTAGATTACAAAGATTATATATCAATTTCCTATTTATCATTGTACGAAAAGATATTTCAATTGGTAAAATTTCGATCTGTGAGAAAAAAAAAAAATGATGCGCTTCGTCGATTTTACTTGTGACGATGTATAATTGTGCGGTTCATTTTTTTTAACTCTATTCTTTAGAATAGTACTTTCAGTTTAATGTTTTCCCAGCGTTTGAATCCGACAAAAATCCCCTTCCTAATCTTGACCAAGTTTCATTGGCTACCCTTAGGATTCGAAGTATACTAAATCATGTCACGAATTTAGCTTATCATTAATTTTCTGGTCTTCAACGTGTCGGAATTTATAATTTTATAACTTTACTTTTTTTTTTTTTGTTATTTCTATCATATTTTCGTCTTTTCCGTTCATCCAAATCTGGATCGTGTGTCGCTACATAATAAACAAAAACGTTATTCTTTATTTTTATCGTCTTAGCAAAACGACAACTTCGGAGTTTAATATGATGAAGAAATATCACTTTAGTATTGAAATATGCGTATTCAGCATGCATGAATAGTTTTTTCTTTCGTGTCGGCAAAGTATTTTCTTAGAGCATAATTCAGATTCATAAAAATCGGTGTACAATCAGTGAACGATATACGTGTAAATAAATCGGAGTTTTAATGACTACAGAATTTATTTTTTACTGACGAAGTATAAACGTACAGAGGTGAAGCATTAAATAAGTATAAATGCCTTTGTAATACTGTCACTACGATTATATATGAACGATTTCCTCAAGTGACACTCATTTCATATTCATTCGTATAATAATAATTATTAACAAAAAAAGAATGAAAATAACAAATCGCAATTGTAATGTAAAAAAGACAAAAAAAGCTCTAGCTAATGTCGTCAATGCCTCTATAGAAAATAGAATGTAAAGTAGTTGTTATACATGTGTATATTGTATCGTTGATGTACAATGTACGTATAATATAATTTCTGTTACGTTAAGATTTAAATACTTTCAGTGTAAAATATAATATTTCATGGCATATATATCGATGTAGGTTATATAGGTAATTATACATTATATGTAAAAGTTATGCGTAATAAGTATGGTCAATGGAAAACAACTGTAATATATGTGTAACGCATTTATACAAGCATTAAAAATACAACCATGCAGAGAATCATACATATATATATATGTGTATATAATATATAAATATATTTCGTTCGAAAATCGCAAAATAATAGATTTGAAATTATTTGTGATCTTATGTATTCCCATCGGGAGAATAATGAATGATCAACTTATTGTCACAACGAGCATGCGTAAAATAAAGAAAGGTCATAAATTTTGTATACAGGACAGACGGACGCGATCAAATTTGTATTGCATATAAAATATAGGGGTGTATAAGAGTAGAAGTGGCAATGAAGAAGATTTATCGAAAAAATATTCATTAATTTCTTTTCGAAAAATTCTAGAAACATGGAGGTAGGTATACGGAGTGTTGTACGCATTAAAAAAAAGATCGAATCACTATTTTGGAAAAGCCGTAATTTAGAATAATTGAAATTTCATTTCAACTGAACGCTATCGTTATCATTATCATTGTTATTATTAATGTTATTATTATTATTGTTATCATTATTATCATTATGGTTGTTATTATCGTTATTTTTATCGATATTATTAATATTAATATCAATATAAATATTATTATCAACGTTAAAAGGTAGAATAAAATGTGTGAAGGTAAATTTCAAGTGGCGTATAAATGTTATTAATAGCTGAGTATTAGATAATTTAATAATTCGATATAACAGATTTACAATAAAAGCTTCAAGGAATCGCCCGGTTATTTTTAGTTCATTACTTTTTTTTTTTTTTTTTTTTAACTGCAAAATAAATATCTCATAGTTCGCGTCTGACATTAATATGCAGAGAGAGATGTTTTTTTTTTTTTTGTTTTTTTCCTTCCATACATAATTTATCACTCGCGAATATTTCTCAGATCTTTTAATAGGGAAAAAGTGAGAACTAGACACGTACAGACGAGAGAGATAGAGAGAGAGAGAGAGAGAGAGAGAGAGAGAGAGAGAGAGAGAGAGAGAGAGAGAGAGAGAGAGAGAGAGAGAGAGAGAGAGAGAAGAAAATATACAAAATAAATAATTTATGATAAAATTATGGTTGCACGAAATTATATAATCTTAAATAAACCGTGAAATTAATATTAATATAGTCTGGAAGACAAAAGCTTTGATTATGCGACGAATGGCAATAATGACCGTAGTTAATAATTTTCTGTCATACGCATTGACTGTCGCAAATTGTCTTTAATCATTAATGATAAAACAGAAACTCGACGCGTTTCATCGGGTAGTAATATTCCGTCTACTCATCGGCGGTATTAATTCTGTGTCACTGGCAACTATTTGTGAAGGCAAATATGGGCATACGTGCAGAATGCGGTCACAAGTAACGTATGCTAAACATTTTTTATAAAAAGAAAGAAAAGTTGGTACACTTAGTAATAAAAACGATAATGATATAGTCTAAATTACTGAATAAATTTCAGTAGAAAATAGTCATCAAAAAATTTAATAAGGATGATTTTCGAGATTGCACATATCCGATAAGCCTTTTCGCTGTATTTATACAATTATACGTAATGATAATATATTTCTATTCGTTTTTTTTCTTTTTTTTCTTTTTATTATTATTTATATCTTTTTTTTTTCTTCTTTTTTTGCTTTTAGTTTACTTTAACACATGATTCCTGACCCACGACATTTATTCAAAACAAAGTTCAGATAATATTCATTGTTCTGTTACTATCGATTAAGTGTATACAGAAGCATATACATATACATATATATATATACGTAATTATATATATATATATATATACATATTATTTGCAATAGTAACTTTGGTTTCGTATTCTGAGTTAAACGTTAGCGGTGAAACAATTATAATAACAACGAGATTTATACGATTCGGAAACCGTAACTCAGGTTTAAATCTATCCATTTACCGTTTTATATTGAGCGAAATTATACTTTATCGTATAAATATATTACCAACTGAGCCTAATTTTCAGGGTATAGAGGACAACAAACAAGAGTAAAAAAAAAAAAAAAAAAAATAAAATAAAAAATTGGTACACTTGCCAAAAGTGAAAGCAATCGTTATTAATCGATGCTGAAAAATACGACGGAATTTCAAGATGAGAGAAAGAGAGAGAATAATTCAGGTACAGAGAATCGTTGTAGGAAAACCTATTAATATAGAAGGTATAACAAAGCTAAGCATAGCCCTAATAATAATATAATATAATATAATATAATATAATTATAATAACTTTATATAGTAAGTAACATTGTCGAAGAATTTTGAATCTTTGTTAAAATGTCACGAGGGCCAGGGAGCTACGATTTATCTGTAGGCCGTTAACTACACTTTCTCCCTTTCCTCCCGAATATTATTTTTTATTTAAGTTTTATTGTTATCATTATCATTATCATTATCATTATCATTATTAAAATTATTAAGTTTTCTTTAGGTTTTTATACGCTTTTTAATGATTTATTTGTTTATTTGTTTTGTTTATTTACTTATTTTTTTTTTTTTGTTTTTTCGTTTCTCCCTTTTTTGTATTTTCATCCACTTGCCTCCTTAGCAATTATTTAACTACATCGCTGTCCTACGCTATTCTATGCACACACCCCGTTTCGATTATAAACGATTAATACCGTCGTTATACTATGTATGTATATACACTACAGAGTGTCCAGAAAAAACAAATCTGCTACCGGTGTACGTGTACATCGATATTTAATCGTGAAAATGGGTACGAACGACGGACGTGTGAAACGTTCGACAGAAGGTGAAATTTATTTAAATTAACGACAATCCTTTCTATAAAACAAGTAAAACCTCGTAGTGTTTTAATTCAATTGTCAGCTATACATGATGATAGTTGCATATGTCAATCTTGCATTTTAATTTTTCTGAATACCCTGTATCTCCACAACGTCGTATCAACTAATAAATATATATATTTGTTTATGTATGTCGTGCGTGTGTGTGCGCAGTAATTTTAACTCTATATATCTTGTACAAAAGAAAATCGTGTGTCTGTGTGTGTGTATAATTAACTTAAATAAAATGATGAAAAATCCTGATCATTCGTTCTTAGATTTACATCAGTTAATTGCGAAAGAAGATTTGAGGAGAGCGAAGCAGTTTAATAAATTCCCTAGATTAAAGTACCAAAGAAATTCAACTATTTCGGAGAATATAACCGTAGAGATTTAAAATTCTACTAACTAGAAGTAAACATGCGAAAACAATTTGAGTTTAAAAGTTCAAGTAACACGACTTAGTTGTTAGTTTTTAGGAAGACTGACTAATTTTAAGCGTGAATGCGTGTGAGAAAATATGGTAATAAAAGTAAAATAAATAAATAAATAATAATGTGTATTAAAAAAATAGCCTAGCCAACCAAAGATTATTTCCATTTCCGTAATAAGTTGCACGGGATAAATTTAAATCTTAAAAATTCGCATGCCAAGCTCGACAGATTTTCAAAATATTAAAATGCGATACACGGGATAATGCGTTACTTTAATTTACCGAATTGTACATATATATCTAAGGTAATGCACATAGTATATATATGCACGCATGTATGTATTTATGTATGTATGTATGTATTTATGTATTTATGTAACGCTATCTTATCAATTATCATCTCTATGAACAATGATGACCATTATATTATAATAACAACATCAACAGCAACAACACATAATTAATATTTCAACATGGATATAATATATTTATCGTTATTTTGTATATGAATATTTGTGGTAGGATGAAGGAGGATGGGAGGTCAAGCTAATATATACAGACGACGTAATTACTGGGATACGAAATTCTGATCCGGAAGTTTGCACGCATAGACGGAGTGACAAAATGCATGCGCTTCGAGGTTTCATCTTCTCCTACAGTTAGCCTCTTACTCCACACCCAGTATTCGGCTAATCCGAGGTCTACGTCAAATCATACGCATCACTGTTATCCAGGTAAAATTGTACGTTGTACTATCGAGTGGCAAGTTTTATTCTAAACCTAAATTAAACGGTAACTTGTGGAACGCTGTGCGACAAAACTTGAAGAAAAAAAAACATATATATATATATATACGGATACAACAAAGAACCGATCGCTTAACAGTAAAATGGTTCGATTGCCGTTGCTTCAGAATTGTAATACATAAGTAGATTCTTGATAAGGAAATACAAGCAAGTATAAAAGTTGCAGATTGCAGCGCGATTGAAATTGAAATATAATTATTATTCTATACGGTATTGTAATGGAAGATCTTGGAACGCTCTCTCCGACGTAAAGGAATTGTATTAAATAATATTAAGAATTTGTACCGTTTAGTAGAAAAATCACGATGCCCAGCTCTATAAACTAAACTATTAGCACGCAACTCGTTCCCCTACTAACTAAAATATCGATTCTCTTTTATTGATAACTGGTACAGTAGTAAATTGTGACTAGGACTCTGCCAAAATCAGTGATGATAAATTTCAAAATCGCTAGCAGCAAAATTAAAACCTTTAAAATGATTACTCGTATGAAACAGTAAAGAAATTATTTGTAAAAATTGATAACTACTTGATAATTTGTCATAAAAAATAACTTTCTTCTTTTGCGTCGAGACTCTAAAAGTGAAATGATAACAGCAAGCTGAATATCTACTACACACATAATTATAACTATTCAAATACTAGGTTGTTCATCAAATGAGACCAGACATAAAATGCATGAGTATATCGATTAGAGACAAATTTTCTTCGTAAGAATTTTTAACGCGTTTCCAAATTTTTTACCAAATGCTTTGTATATGCGTTAAAAGACTTGCGAAATGAGAAAGAGAGAAGTTATAAAAATTTGATCGTTTGCATTTCTTTGTACCAAAGTTAACAGCGATGCATAGAGGTATACAAACTAACGAAATTTCCAGTGCATTTTTAAATACACACTTATGCCACGTACAACATTGTGCTATAATTATTTCTGAGCTACTGCAAAACTGTTGGTATACATATATGTATGCTTATGTATATCTACATTAATACCGTTCCTATAAACATTAAACTTACAATTTGCTAAAGGTATCAATTCACTAACTAGTTACAATACAACCCTAAGGGAAAATCCTATTTGGAAGAGGCGTTACGCTAATCATTAACTTCTTCCAAATATAGTGTAATGATACAGGAAGCTGGTACGCTCTACAGCATGAATACTATTTGTCGGATAAAAGCATCGAACTGAGAAAAACTATCTATCGTCACATCAGAAACGGCAAAGGTCGTTTAGTTGTGGTACTGTTACATCGTTACTACCAGAACTAGATCAAAAGTATTCGGTTTCACTTTCCTGTATTACTAGGCAATATATTTGGGTCTAACTGTCCAAAAATTGAAGCCATTTCCTTACAACGAGGTTCGCTCGCATCGACTATACACGTTCAATTCCAGCAGAAAATCCATATCGCTACTAGAAAAACTAGGATCGAGGCAGTAGGTAGGACAGGTAGACGATCGGCTCGAGTCTTTGTTAAGAAATGGTAACTTTTCTTGGACGTTACTATCCGCATTTACAATATGTCTGTTGCATTATTTTACTTCTCCTACATACTATTTGGAAAACACGCATTATTTCTCACGGTATAATAGTGACTATCTATAAAATGCAACTCTCCTCAACTTTTACTGGTATATACATACCATATGTACGCGCGTATGTACATGCATGCATGTGTGTAATTCTACATTACATTTTTGTTTTTTCAACACGTTGTATTTGTATCTTTTAATATCCAAGCATCGTTATTGTGATATCCGTTTTTTTTTCTCTTCTTTTCTGTCTATCGACTGCGCTCGTTTCCCCTCGATTGCCAAACATTTCCTGAATGTTTCGACAAACGTTACATTATTTAAGCATTGTTGTTTCAAGCTTGTGAACTGCTGTCGGTACACCTACTTTCTCAAGCCATTATATTGAGAATATGTCAAAATTGCAGCAATATTGTAACGGACTTATTCTGAACAATGAGGAGCAGAGAAATTAGCTGGATTTTCAAAGAACGGAAAAAACACGTAAACTAATTCCGAAGGAAAGACAATTCCTGCGACTTATATTGTGTATAAAATATCATGTCTTGTCTCTTCGTATAAAAAATAGACTTGTACGGTACTTGAGATAAGCAGGCGTCAGGTGGTAGATATTAAAACCAAAAGTGCGACTTGGAATAATATTACAACTATGGAACAATACGTCCGGATCAATATAATAATGAGATTCTTTCTCACCCTGAAATACTTATTAGCCAAAATTGTATCCTTCAACCGTGTATTCTGCGACTTATTGCATTTTAACAAATAGCTTTACTCGGTTGTGAGCAGTGTGAAGTTTAATCGCATATTTTTACTCAACCAGCTCATTTTGATGTTTTTTTCGTAACGACTTGTTTGCACTGCTACGATTGCTTTGAGATCCTTTAATATCACAACATGTCCCCTTTACATTATCTATCGACAGTCGGATTTCGGGCAGAGACGCAACGTAAAACAAATTCGTTGATTCGATGCAACAAGACATCGTTTAACCAACTTTGATATCTTAACGCCAAATAATATTCAGACCTCGAATCCCACTGCCGTAAAAACTATGCTGCCACAATAATCAGTGAACATGCCCTATAATGATGACCGTACGTCCGATACTAATGTCAGCAATAATACCACATTGTTCCGCGTACAAGCCGATCCCCAATTCTAAGACAGTATTTCAGGGTGTTTTCCTTAGTTACCCGCGTACAAGACGAGGACGATTTTGGTGCGTGCTGTCAACGGCAAAAAACCTTGGCTTATATTCGGAACAATATGATAATTTAGACACAAATAAATAACACACTTTACAAGAAAGTTTACACACCTTAAATCTTTACCTTAGAGTTAATAAGATTAGCTTATTTTAAGTATATCATATGATTAGAAACAACAAGGAAAATGTTACAGTTTAGTTTACTCTGTAACATTTTTGATTGTCTTCCTCAAAGAGGTGATTCGACCAAAGTTCATTCTTTGATGAATCTCACACAGATCCTGGTGAACGTCAGAAGTGCTGGGAACAGCCGGTGGTCAACTTCGTCGCCTAATATTCAACATCGATAAGTAAATGAAAAGTTGCCTTGAGATTTCTTTTTTTTTTCCTGCTTTCAATAGGATATATAAAATATATTAATATTATACTTTAATCTAACTTATATTTTACGCAACGTTATTCATTTCATTGAAACAGCCAATGCAGGCCCAGTTTAATTGCATGTTGTACTGACTGCATTGACTGCGCAAGTCAGATTAAGAAATCAATTAAAAAATAGGCTCTAGCTTGAAAGTGGAATTACACATACTTCCAAATTTTCAATGTCGTACGTTTTTCTCCAACAATGTACACACAAAAAAAACAATATTTACTAAACAAGCAGGAATGCATTGGCTTTGTCTTCGAATAAATCGTGAAATACAAAAATTAGATACCTGATTTACGATCATAGCAACTTTGCGATACTGTTCGGCAAACAGCCAAGATGTACAAGTGTATTGAAACTCCATTACGTTTTCACCAATCAGTCCCAGCGCTTCTGAAGCAGGTTCTTGAGAAATGTTTTTACGTTGATTACTTTCAGTCAAAAATATGTTAAATGTGTTATATTATAATCGCACATGCCTTACGCTTCTTATAGGCCAAAGAGATTCACATAAATATTTATACATCTCAGATCTTACAAGATTTGATTTTATAAATTATAAATGAATTGATATTTCTATTTTGCATTTTTTTTTTTTTTTTTTTAACTTTTGTTTTGTTCTTGTTTTTTGTTGTTGTTTTCATTTACATCTTTCTTGTTTTTCTCCCTATAAGTATAATATGGTTAGAATTGTTTTCTGAGTAACATCTTATTCATATAACAACAAAGTGAATCGATATTTTGAAAAAGGTTACAGTTATTTAGAATTAGATTTCATATCTTTACTTCTCAATAGTCTGTTTGCTGAGCTCCTGGGTCACACTCGATAGTTGAAGAGGATAGTTATTACGTGTGAATTACCAACCCATTTTTTTTGCTTGACCAAATTAAAGTTTCCTTCTGTCAGAAAACATCGCTGTGACGAAGCTCGCTTTGTTTGAAAACAATTTGCAGACTTCGATCAATCAAATCAGTGTCAATTAAAGATAGCATACTATAATAATGCATGGTATGTACATATACATAAAATATCATGCTTCTTCGAAATTATCGGCATAGCTGTGCGTAGAACAATAAAAATATACTAATAAGTGTGGAAAATGGCGGTAAAGAGAAAGAGATAAATATAGAGATTCTGTAAGGTACCTAGTTGCGATTTGAAAAGGAGAGCCTCTCGATTAACACAGGAGTTGTCCACTTCTTTCGCTTGTCTCAACATCTCTCAAGAAAACTAAACAATATCTAATAATTAGCTCTTCGGTTTTACCACAACTCGATGCAGTAAGCGTTTTTTTTTTTTTTTTCCATTTTAAAAGTAATTAATTGAAACACGAAGACTTACATTTTGGACAGCACGCCTATCGAGGTCCCCGAAAACACAGAAAACACCAGAGTCGGATAGTGTCTGATGGACAGTCTAAACACAGCAAGTAAGTTTCAAGGCCTACGTATTATTCTCGCAGACCCAACTTGAGGTATTAGTTAGTGTTTCCACTCAAAGACTCTGGGATGCTGCTACCGCCGGATGGAGATAACGTAAATTCGGCAATTTCAAACTTGCTGTAACGATTGTTATACTCCGCCTGCAGAGCTGCTTTTACCTGAAAAATCGTTTGTGATGAATTCCACATCACGATACACAATACGACGTCAAATATTTACAAACCTTTAAATATGGCAATTTATGTCACACATTTCAAGGAATAGCTTTCAATCTATTTTGTTTCTAACATAGCCTTAACAATCTTACGAACATAATTGAGAACGATTAATTTTCTGGGAAATTCCGATCAAGTATAAAATTCTAGCTAATTTTTACTTGACATTCACTGTACCTTCGCTTTTTCTTCTTCTAGCCTCTGTCTGACCTCTTCATGCTGTCTTTCAAGTTCAACTCGTTTCTTCTCATAAATTTCTTTCAGTTTAGTACACTCGTTGACACCTCTCTCAACCGTAGACTTAGCCAGCTCACGCTTAACTCTGTCCAACTCACCCTTATCTCTGTGAAGCTTGGCGAGTTGTTTGACCTGTCGGAATAGTACGTTGGTAATATATGCAAATAGTGTGAGATACATGATCAAAATGAGTGAAAAATATTTTTTGTGTACCTGATCCTGCCTAGTAGCCTGGAGTTTTTTCAATGCCTCTTCTCTCTCTCTCTGACGATTTTCTTTTAACAATTTCAACTGATTTGACTGTGAAACTTTCATTATTTTTTCAAGCGTTGCAAACAAACTGTCGTGATATTTCTCTTGAAGTTCCCGCTCCTGCAGCACATGCTCTTTGCACACTGCTAACAGTCTCTCGCTCTGACTTCTAGGCAATCCTCGCGGAATTCCTTCCACTCCGTCGCGTTGCTCTGCCTCGGAACATTCAGAGGTTTCGGCCAGCAGTTGAGTGCTAAGTCCAACTTCGCTTGAGAATCTGTGGAACCGAATTAGTCTGGTGAGCCCCACTGCTGACGTTTGATCGAAACTATTGCGATAAGCTCAGATCAGTGCAATTAGTAAGGATAGTTACATGTTTTTACTCGAAAGTCGCTTTACCAGCATCTGGCTCACATAAAATTTAGATCTGTGCTTTTCACCGTCCAGTGATCCTTTCTGCGACTGTATTCTCATCTTTTCCTGAAAAAGGTCACATTCAAGATCTCATTCATCTACTTCGAAATTCTTTTCTTAGAAGCTTATTTATTCACATACTTTCCAACACCAAAAAAGCACGCCAAACATATCGTTTCGGTTAGTAAATAATATAATTAGGTTTTACCTTCTCGTGTTTTTTCCTCAACGACTCCAACTTTTTATCCAACTCCATTTTTTTATCCTTAATCAGTTTGTTCTCCATTAACTTTTCAAACGAGTCGGCCACTATCTCATCGTTCACTGTAATAATCGACGTAAAGTGGAAATGAATAATAAAACAAATTTAAATAGAAATAGCAATTGGCTTGCTATTTAAAAGATAGCTGACTTCAATTCTATGTACATACGTGGTAAGAATACTAACCAGTACTTGTATTCACAGGACTTTTCGTCGCAGAACTTTCCGCTGGTTGTAATGTGGAAGCATTTGGGCTCTCGTCTTGTTCTTGGTTTTCGGGAGAATTGAGGATCCCCACTATGGACGGCCTGCCATGCGGACTGCCAGACAACGGCAACGATCCAGTTGATTCGCTGATTGACTGCAAGCGTTTTGCCTTTGACAACTCATCCTGGAAAATCGCATTCTGGTGAGAACTGTACGAATATAAATCTAATAATAGTAACCCTAAACATAAGGAAATTCGACTTACTGTTGATTTTGAGGAACTTGCCCCTGTGCCAAACTTATCCTTATCCTAAAACGGTCAGGGAAGGTTAGTGGATTATTGGGAATATTGAATCGTGTGTATTATTCATTATTCACACAGAATCTCAAATCAGTGGCATAGAATTGTCAGTTTAAGGGGTTAAAGGTTTGCAACGCAGGGTTATTTTCACCACAATTCTACCGATCACATAGCCAGGCTGAAATAATGTACAGATAATTTGTTAAAAGCTCACTTCTAAATCCCCTTCCGTGAGTTCATCGACGTCATCTGTGAAGACAGACAGCTGATTAGTCCTTTTCTCTAATTCACTTTGGTATTTAATCGGGTTGGCTAACGCTTCGGCAAAGTCGCAAAGTCCGTCGGGTACGTAATCCTTGACGATTACGTGCAGAAACAGGCTAGCCAAAGGCAGTGGTTGGCCGCATTCGGTTCTCAAAGCGACATGTCTATACCCGGGACACAAACCAACGACTGGAAGAACTCTATGTCCGATCAGTCGACCTGAGTCCTCGTAAGCAGCTATTCGCAAAGATGCGAGTTCTGGCAAAACAACCTAGCAGTGAAGAAGTAGATAAAATCAATAATACACTTGCGCAATTGGTAGTATAGAACAAATTTCTTCGAACATATCATTTTACTTCGGTTGCCTCACTACCTTTTTGAAAATGAATGGCGGGTCATCGTAAACCGGGTTTATTGCGTTATTCGGGACGATTTTAGTCCTAAACTTCTTTCTCACGGTGTCTGCTGGCAGCCCGTACATATCGACTTCAACGTAAGTGCCGACTCTCTTGTCTGTTAAAAATTGTGCCGAAATCACGTGTATGTGTACAGTTCCGGCTATTATACCGTCGACAGTTGACTCAGCAAAGGGATCCAATCGCCGATCCTTTCGCCTCATAAATTCTGGTTTAAGAAGGTATCCGCAACGATGGTTGTACTCGAAAATCCCCAAGTTGAGTTGCATGGCAAGATCTGTTTTTAAAAGAAATTCAAAAATTTTCAATAACAGATTTACCTTACAGTAAAATTGTTAGGAATAGAAATTGATAGACTTATAAATCAAAGGATATTGGTAAGTAAAGTATTGTCATGATCATTGACGCTAACTTGCCTAGAGTCTGATAATTCAGTGCGACCAGCTGGCAGCCGGCATTCCAAAACACTTGAGGCATAAAATTGCTGGAATCGAATCTGGTCCCTGCGGGATAAACCCTGGAAAGCTGGTGTTTGTTGTAATTTACAAACTCCAATGGCCTCTCCTTCAACAGCGTCGTTGCTTGTTTCTCGTCAAACGAAGACATTTCGTACATGCGATTTTTCTCTGCAAACACATTGTTACGTTATTACAAAATAGCCACAGATCGTTTTCACTGTAAACGAGATTCTCAACTTACTCTCAGCATTTTCAAAACTGCTAAAATGCACGGGTTGCACGTAGTTGACAAGAGCCGATATTTCGGCACCCGCCTCTGTTTCCTTTGCAGTAGCAGCTGTCGCTACCTTGTCAGGTACAGGAATTTTGTCACCGATTCTCAGTTTCATATCTTCAACATTCGACTCTTCTTCGTCAGTGGTGGACTCTTCGTCTTCGTCTGTAAACAATTTAATAACCACACCGTTTCAATGAACAATTCGTTATTTAGCGATCTTCTCCTACTCAACAATCTCTCAAGCATTACCAACCATCGTCATCCTGCGTACTGTCCTTGCTTCCCTGCCTCTGCTGTAGCAAAGGAGCGCGAGGAATGTCTCCATTTCCAATTTGCTGCTCGGTTGGAGCGGCTCCGATGACAACTCCATCTACGACTTCGTTTTGCGGTATTATATCAGGCGGTGGTCCACTCTCACCCTCAGCTCCGATGTTCACCAGTCCATTGTCATCGGCTTCCTGTGAACCCTCGCCGGAATCCTGAGACTGTGCTTGTTGCTTCTTGTGATGTTTCTTGTGATGATGGTGATGATGATGTTTCTTTTTATTCTTTATTATTATTTTTCGCTTCAACGATGATGGGGGTGGAAGTTCTTGTCCAGGTTCTAACTACAATCGATAAAGATGAGTTTCATACTAATAAAGTTCTGTAATCAACGTATCCACTGAGTACAGAGAACTTTGGCACACCTTGTGAGATTCAAGAGGAGCGTCCAGCAGCATTTCCCCAAAATACTCTCTGCAATACTGTGCTATTTTTGCTTGCTGTCTTGGATTGCAATGGTTTTCAAAACTGAGGACGACCGGATATTCTGAAGTCTTGAAGGCACTCTCAGCTATCGCCTCTATCACGTCCCGTGCATATATTTCAGGCACAAATGTGTATCTGCGAATAAGAATACATTTCAATTATTATCAATTATCATTAAGATACACCGACAGTTCAAATGGCATTATAATAAAGTAGAGAAAAACTTTACCCGTGAACAATCATGGGTTCATCAAATCTGCCGTTCCAGAAATCCAACTCCACGCAACGACATCCAGCCAACAAACATTGCCGATATATTTCAACTGAACTTTTGCCAGTTATTTGGTGTCCTGTGAAAAATTCAAAGTACATCAACATTTTTATTGGGAAATCGAAAAGGAGACGACAGGAAAAAAATAATATACATGGAACTGCAGCGGTTCACCTGTGAGGTAAGTGTTGTGACTTGAATTGATGAAGTAGTGAGATAGCGGCTGATCCATGTCGTCGGAAAGATCAAATTTTGATACAGCCATAATGGGATTATCCTCGCTCATTAAGTACCTGAGAAAACCGTCAAAACTGAGGTATCCTCTTCCCGCGTTGTACTTGTTCGGTTCATATTCGTTGATAATGTCCTTTGCCCGCGCCGTATTTGCATACGGATATAAAATCTCATTCAATCGTGGATCCCTCTGAGTTTTGTTCAGAAATTCTACAAGCTGTGCAGCTGACATTAGTCTGCGCTTCGCATTGCCCACTATTTCATCAAACACCTTTTCTACCTCGGTACGCTGAGTGAGGGATTTATAAAAATTGAAGAAGTCTTCAAACTGAAATTTCTGCAAAGATATTGCATCATTCTGAAACAAAATTAAATCAAAGTTAGTATTAATGTTTCAAACTATGTTCAATTTAAGTTTAAAAATCATTTCTTCAGTCTGTTATATTCTTGTACTTTCTGTACAAGATGAACTTCTGCCTATAAACTCCATTCACCTACTGAAACTTTTACACTTTTTTTAGTACCTGGCATTTTTAACACGCTTCCGACACTTGAATGAAGATGAACAAGATTTATAACTTCCTTTTCTGTTACTGGCCAACAGCCAGTAAAAAGATCCAGCGAATATGATTTACTGTTTACTTGGGTAAACAAATGTTATTGCACAGACATCAAAACAATTCCTGTTTTCAAAGCACTCTGTTTTACATATTTCTAAAGCAGCGGTATTGTAATAATTGCTTATTCTTCAAATTTCTAGACGAATTTCTAACCAACGGCATCAGGCCTTTGTATCGTGCTAAGATGTGCTATGGCATACATTATTACACACCGATGCTACGTTCGTCGAAAACTTGTCGTAGAAAAGACATTAAGGTGTCAGATTAAATTTAGTGGATAACCAAGGCCGTTTAAAAACACTTAAAGTAAAAAATGAAATGCTGCATTGAGAAATCAAAGCCTTGGCTGAACGCCAACGAAAACTGTGGTAGCTGGAATAGTATGCCGAATATTAGTACAAATGATAAAGGAGAAAACAAACCATTTTCCAGAACTTTAAATAATAACGTTCACGGGTGTCTAATTTTGTTTGACAGGTCATCGATCGAAAATAATGACCAGTAACAAACACAGAATGGCTTCATTACTCAAATAATTCATAGTCTACTGTTCTTAGAACACAGCCATGCCAATGATCATCAATGGAAAGGTTGGGGAAATGCCGAAGCTACATCAAGAGAAAATGCTGTGTCGACCAAAATTCAATGCTAAGCAATCAATATCAAATGTCAGCATTAACATACAAATGATCCTTTTATTAATTTAATGACTATCCACCTAATGTCAACGATACAAAGAATTTGGATTTGAGCTACTGAAAATGGAGGAGGCAGATAAAAAAAGTCAAATGACTTGCGTACAAGACTACATTTTTTGCTCGTGGATAATAAACGGGCTTACCTTGCCAGAAGGCATGCCGGAAATATCAAGTGCTTTTTCAACACGTTTGCGGTCTTCTTTATTTTGCGCGAACATTCTTATCACACTGAAAGCATATAAATCACTTAACATTTTGTTTGCCAAATACAGTTTGTATCTCATGTTACTAGTTTTGAGCAATCGACAAAAGGTTTCTCCATAGCTTCCCATGTCAAGGGAAAGAATTTGCTACCTTAAATGTAGTTTGCGATTCTGGAGCAAAAAAAAAAATGATGTAGTTAGATTTAAATTAAGTTACTCACTTTTTAATTGCAACCTTTCCAGACTTGTCGGCTGTTAAGGAAAGCTTAGTGTGCGCTTTTTGTAAGAACATTATTGAGCTCGTGTTAAGTTGCGTCAAGTTGTAAGCAACTTTCAACAGCTGATCCGTCCAATGTCGTGCGATTTCAGCTCGTGTTGTGCAAAAATTGATAAACGTCACGTTGACAAAGTCAGAGCCGTAACACACCGTTACAGTCTTCTCCTCGAGAGAATCTTGAGAGCCCATTGTTACCAGGGATTTCAATTTCGGATCCTGTGTAAAGAAATATTTCATCGATCAGATAATAGTTGACAATCGAATCCCACCCGGACCAAACTCCATTGTTAGCTGATGAGATAATAAGAAAATAATGAAAACCGAAATCCATATACACCGAACACCATTCTACGCGTAAGCAGAACGATAGTAACCGTCGCATTCAGAACTGTAACAAATTCAGTGGTAGATATTATAGAAGCGTTCTGCAGCCACTTTGTTAGCATAAACTTTTCAATTGTCTTCTGTTTCTGAATTAGATAGCGAGGATCTGCAATAGAAAAGTTTTCCCTCAACGCATTTATTGATTCTTTGGCTAGAGGGAGAAAACTGTTGACAGAGAACGTTATTTGTTTTGTTAATAAATTACTTTGCACACAACAAGAGGGTGAAAGAGAAGGTGTGTCAGGCAACAGGGGGGAAAAAAACCATCTATGAGTAACTATAATAGAGCTTAAGGCAGGTAACTTTCTATTTCTATATTAGCCAACAGTAATTGTACTATATTGATGAGCGTGGTCGTTGTTAGTATCGAAATACCGGACAGTTGTAACTGCAAGATGTTTCGATATTATTTAGAAAATGTACATGGCATCGTTTATCTTACAGAAAACGTTTTGTTGGGTAAATATAGACACGGGTTATAAACCTGACCAACAAGACAGTTTGTATAAACTTGTAGATCCTTAAATTTATGATTTTAACGTATACAGCAGACGTGAAAATGGGCTTACATAACGTGTGTAATTATGCTATATGAGGTCATGCCAAAATACTAATTTGCAATCAATTAGACATGCAGAAAAAAATTCTTGTAATATCGTTCTGAACTTGGGGTGATTTGAATTTTTAGTAGCAGTATTTACCAATGATTGCTGTACAGAGGATTCTATTTTTACAATTCTGGTAATCAAGAATGCAGACTAACTGTGGATGTAAATAATTTGCATAATCAACAACACTAATGGATTGGCGCAAATTTACGTAAAAACGAAAAAATTATTCATCAGCGATGAGCGATACGATATATTTTATGATACATGCGAGTCTACCGTAGTCTTACTTTTGGGATTTTGGCGTATTTTCCAGTGCGTGTATCTCGTATTGTGGAAATATCCAGCATATCCATTTCATTGTTCTGATCTACCCAATGAAGATAAAAACCGAATTTATCGACCCGCAACGTGACTGGTGTCCCAACTCCTGAGTCCTGTGACAAAATCCAAAAACAATTTGGACGATTAAAATAATGCGTAGTTATATCTGCAGCAGTATTACTTTGATAAATATTTTTTATAAATGACCAATCTTTTAGTTCTCTGCTGTGAAATCAGAATCGACTGATCAAAAAAGTTACTCTGTGCGTAGACCAGCAAGCTTGAATCAAAATCTGAATTAATGACACCTGTTAATCATTCCCTACTATGACAGAATTTGTAATACAATATGTCGAGAGCTTAGCCAAGCAAAGATTTGTCAGTGCCGCAGATTGGAAGAGGAGGATAAAGTAGAACGGTTCATAATACATTCGAAACACCCACAATAACTGGAGAATCTTTGAACCTGTTGCGGTAGCTTTGATGGTTGCCAGTGAATTCAATGAATCGTCACAGCTTTATAAACATAAATCACATAGCAGTTCCTCTCCTCAATCCATACATAAAAGAAAATACCCTTATCTCAATGGCAGCTACAAGATGTACGTAATGGGTACACAGACTTTTTCTTTGCTAATGAAAGCAAAGGTGCCAACAAAAGAGTTGAGATACATCAAAGCCGAACTTGAATGAGATGTTACCAATATTCTAATTACAGTAATTTCTTCACAAGACACGTTCGGATTAGCTTGAGTTCCTGGTATTGATATTGAACAGAATCAAAGCTATGATAATGTTTGGGTACTAAGAATTGTGATTCAATAAATCAGGACGCACAACAGACAAGAGTTAACATTCAATGAATCCTTAACACATTCTTAGAATTGATCTATTTATGATGGAAATGGACAGCACTGGCTGTTTCATGATGCAATCTTCTATGAGAGTTAAGTCTGTTTTATATTTGGATTATAGCAGAGAATATATAACGGGTTTAAAAAGTTGGTTTAAAAAGTTGCGGTAAACTGTGCACCTGAAGTGGAATAAACAATTCAATTATATATAACTGAATCAACAATTCAACTAACAAACGTAGTAACAAAATACTTTAGCCATATAAATTTTCATTCGATGTCGTTAACTGAGATTAGTTGTCTGCATTTTTTTTTAGTACTAATAATACCAAGTAGAACAAACTTCAAATAACTAATTAATGCTACATTGAAGTAATATGTGACATCAAATACACATATAAAGACTTTTGTCTGCATTACTAAATGCAAGTGAAGTTGTTTAATTACCAACTTAGACTTTTCAAATTCTTGGTCAAATTCTCGAGTTTAATAACTCACTGATACGATTTGTCAATATATTTGTGAATTAATTACAATTCACCTGAATTAAAGAGAATCAGTTGAGTTAACGCAAAATAACTAATTAAATGAGAATAAACTGAATTGTCAAAAAGTAACTGAAACCATGAGAATTAACTGAGAAATAACTGAATTATAAGAAATTAAATAAAGTTGATTTAAATTAGTTTGGATTTGTACCAGAATTATCTATTTATAGAGAAGAAATAGAATAGAATTCAAGTAAAAAAATGGTGTTAAATTTTCTAAATCAAGTCGAATAAACAAAAAATAAAAAAACTTGGATTGAAATATTTAAAAAATCACTTGTATTAGATTGAATTATTGAGAATTATCGAGAGAAAAAATTGAAATCCCTAAATTGAAGTGAATAATAAATTAGAAAAATTTGTCTGAATTAAAAAGACCAATTTAAAATTTTTTAAATTGCATTGAATCACACAAATTGATTTAAATTAATTCGCGAAAAATAAAAATTATTGCATTACTCGAATCTTGAGTTATTTCCTCCCCCAACAAATTATCTCTCTTGTCTCTCTTGTCTGTATTAATAATCACAATATTTTCATGTCTGAAGTTTAAAAGTGAGAAGAAATTATTTAACATTTCTAGGTATGCAAAAATTCTTACATCATTTGTCACATGCTGTTTGCTAAATCATATTGTCACATAGAATGAAAAATGGTTATTTTTAAATCGAATTGCACAATGAAATGAAGGTTGCAAATTCCCTGAGGACAACCAACCCACATGAATGTGTCCAGAAACAGAATTGCTATTCAAAGTTCTACTTGCAAAATTTCTTCAACTTCCCGGTTTCTCCGGTTAAAAAGGAATGAAAACAAATAATATGAAATTCCAAATTTATGCCATACTGAAATAAAACTCTTGGACTCTATTGACTTTTCGTGACCCGTGAAACAACAAACAATTTGAAAATCATAACACGAATAAAGTTGAAAACAATATATCAGACATTTTTATTCTTAGCATTTTATTATCACTGTTAGAAGGACAGTTGTTCAAGCATGTATATCTATATCAAATTACAAATGAAATTAGATATCGATGGTAAGTCAGAATAAGAATTTTTTCTGATGCTCGATCAAATATTTCAAAATCCATCAAGTACCGTTATTCCTTACTAATATTTTGGTCTTTGCCATTGAGCAATATAAAAATTTCCCAGTATTCTTATCAGTTTAGCCTATAATAAGTTTATCTTTACTGTACAATATTTTAGGCAGAAAATTTTATTCCATTGTCAACATCGAAGAAGATTGTGAAGAAGCTATCATTTTAGAGCAATTACATAATTGCGAATCGAGTGACTGGATCGTCATTAATCTCCCTAAATTTTGTATGAAAATCTGCATACGTTGGTCGGCAAAAATCAGTCAGGTCCAGGATCGAACGAAACTCATTGATAAGCAGTCACTGACATGAGTAGAATTTTTCGCGTGTTGACAATCATCGCACTTGCGGCGAACAAAGGGACGATGGGCGGAGGAGGGTTGAAAAAACACAAAAACAGGAGGAAGCCCGCGAGCAACAATCTCACCTCGTCCCATTTGACGAATTTCTCGCCGTCTTGGAGCTGCTGCGATACCTCGACCGGTTTTATCTGAACGACGTTAGCGACGGACTTTGTGCCTGCCATCGTGAGTGCGACGGTAGCTGTCAGTGAACGGACGAGCCGTTTCCCCGACTCGAAAAAAATCAAAACATGCAAAAGCGGCCCGCTTTTCTTTTCCACCCTCGGCCTTTTCTTCCGCTTCTTTCGCTTCTTTGCCCCCCCTCCTCGGCCCTGTTGTTACTCCGCGGCAGCTCCTGTCAGCATCGTTTCAATCACGTCGTCTGCTACCCGTCGCGGGAAACACGGAAGCCCGATGCTGATACTCCAGGCGAAACACGGAGAAAAGCCTGGCGGCACTGCTCTCCCTCCTCTCTCCTTTTCGCTCCGTCTTCCTCTCCCTTCTCCCGGCCGCTGCCTCGCTCTCTCTCTTAATCTCTCACTCACTTACTCTCTCTCTCTCTCTCTCTCTTTCGCTGGGTAACGATCACTTTTTACGTCGTCAAACTGCACGGCCACCGCACGACCGAACCGATGCAGCGGAACGTCAACGCGATAATTGACGCGACACCCTCAGCGTTTTGGGAAAACATCGACGGCACATCTCTGGCCAATCACTGGCTCGACGTCGGGCTAACTAACTTCTCGCTTCCTCTCTAGCCGACCGTCTTCTCCTCTCGAGAGCAACGGAGCAGACGATTCCGGATTCACCTAACACACGCATTTACACAACCAAACACATTCGTCGCACCGACGGTACGTGTGGTACACACTATGCCAGGCGATAATACGGTCGCTAGCGCGCGGCCCCGATTACGAGAGACTAAGAGAGTCGAGAGGGTCTCGAGATCCCAAACACGAAACGGCAGCCGCGCACCGATAGGCGGCAGTCGGACGCACTTTCAAATTGATTTTAATACACCGCGGGCTTTTCAAACCAGCTGCTACTTTTCACTCCATTCTTAAAGATTTTTCATCAATATTTGCACAACATATTAAACTTTATCCCTTTCGGTCGCAGTGGCATGCTCAGCATCCTACGTAAAAAATTTTCATCTTCTAGCCTCATTAAGGTTAATACGCAACTTGAAATGACCTTTGTTACCGCGTATAACCTCAAAAACCCCCCAGTAACAAGTTTCGATCAGAATTATCGAATTTTTATCGTTTTTTCGAATTTAAATCCGCCATCTTGGATATAGAAACTATCGAATTCCAAGAACTCCCGAGTAATAAAATTCAGGCTAAAATATTGAGATGAAAAATGTGTGACCAAAAGGGTTATATCGAGTAATTCGGAGCAAGTTACAAGCCCCAGGATCAGGTCAGCTCCAAATAATATGACAGCCTATGCGAAATTTATTTGCTTGTTTTGCAAAATGTTGATGAGCTCTCTTCAGAAGTTCAAAGGAACCGCTCTATGTAGTCTGAAAATTGTTGACGTACCTTAATCCACAAAATTATATTGTATTCAAAGGAGAAAATTGGCTGCAAGTTGTTTTGTTCGGACCGCGAGACAATTTGCAGAGTTATATTTCTTCACACAAATTACGCCATTCACCCTGAATGTGAACAAGACTTTTATTGCAAATTTGGATCTGTACGCATCTCACCACTGATCTTTGCCGCACCAAAATACAGAGAGAACGTTAAAGTTTACACAGAATTTGTCTCCTACGTAAATAAACTATATTTCTTCACGTTCTAGTTCAATCACCATAAGCTATACATAAAATTTCTTATTTACGTGATCGACTGATACATACGTGATATATCAAATCCAGAATAAATAAATGACAATTTTTAGCTATGTGGACATAGGTATACGCTTCGAAACTGGGTCTAGTTTTACACTGGTAAAAACGTTTGATAAGACGGCAAAAATTCTGACAATGAATTTCATTTTATAAAATATACTATAATTACAATGGCATACATGTAATGTATTTGTGATATTTGATAATCTTTGATTACGTCACGCGACACCAGCCAATGCGAGGGGCTGCTGGCAGTGATGCTCAATTTCGAAATCAAATATCACTATTCATAGGTACAACATTCTAGTGTATATTTTACAGTGAACTGTGTGAAATGTAATGTTATGATCATGGCATGTCCTAAGTAAATTGTTCACAATTTATATTACTCGAATACATTCGTCGCACCTGCGGTAGAACGATTCGAATGAAATCCTTGTTCGGCTACCTTCGCATGGGAATTGGCTATCGACCGATTACAACACTCGTAACGCTGTATGGGAAAGAGTTTAATCGTTCGGCACATGCTCGATCATCGTCTCATGATTCACAAGTTTTACACTAATCTAATTTTAATAACAGGACGAGAAACAAGTTCTCGGAGTAGGTGCAATTAGGCCGCGTGCCTTGCGAACCAAATTATAATACACACGTTTATTTCGACATAGATACAGATCTTCATGTCCACCTACCCACGTAGCTATACGTGTACATACATCCGTGACTAAGAAAATGCTACTGGACGATAATAATAACGCGACGAACTGCCTAGACATATATAACGTCTATGCATGATTAAGGGTAATTTCAACACGGTTTCGTGAGCTTATGCCGGAGAGATAAAAACTGGAAAGAGAGGAGTGGTACGGACTAAATGCCGTATCGAGCTATTAAACCGACACTTACATGTATACATGCGGCCATAACAAACGTTGATATATGTATACACAGTACATAATTTAGTGGCACCGGTAGCGAACTATTTTCGACGCTGAATTAATTACTTCGCGAATCTGTTCCGCACATCGAAAGAGGGGTGGTTTAGACGGTGTAACGGCCAACACGGTTCTACAAAGCACCTTAAGCCATGTCGAGCGGGATTTATCCCTGACCCATCCTGACGCGCAGATCTCGAGTTTCAATTAGTTTGCAAGGTTGACGCCACAATTATCCGAAAATAAATAATATGCGAGACGTGAGGCTCTGAACAAAATCCTTGTAATAACGAAATGAAGTTCTATATCGGAACTTCACCCCCTAGTAAAACAGGGTTGGGAAAACGGGTATAGAAAAATCACGAGAAAAATTCACGTGCGGATAGTGAGTGATTTGAGTTTTGATGAAAGGAAGAAGGGTTCAACCCCGACAACTTTTACTGCTATCATTAAATTGATCCAATCTTGTCTCATTACTGTTGGGCTTAAACAAAGTTGAACGCGGCGAGTGTCCCTCTCCCACCTACTGCCATCTCTCTCTCTCTCTCTCTCTCTCTCTCTCGACCTCTTCTCTACACTTTGCCGGGGTGAATGTGAAACACAAGCAAATCACATGTTCGTCGCTGTATTACATATACGCCCTAGGCTAGCTCTCGTTGTAATCCTATTTTTAGCGGGCCATATAATCCAGACGCAATTTAGGACAAATTGCGGGTAGGGCTGGCCAGATAATAGATTTCGGTGTGGTTTTGGCCTCGCAAAAGGTTCAAAGTTATACAAACCCTTAACAGTATATACATATATACATTATAGGCATAGAACGTCCACATATACGTGTTTCATGACTTAGTGTGACCCGCATTTTTTACCACAATTAACGTATTTCAACGACAGGAATTACTGTACTTATCGCTGCACAAATTTCTGCGCCTGTTGGTGTAAACTCGAGGGTGCATTTATCACGAGAATGTACGTGATGTCGTTACCGAAAATACGCAGACTCTGTAAAATTTGTTTGTGTTATATACAAATGATGCAAGTACGGTGTACCTATACGTCCCAAATCACTGGCAATATAGCGATTCTCTGAATTGTTGGGTCAGTGTTTTACAAGAAAAATAATTTTAAAAAATAGGTAGATGCAACGCGAGTTCCTCTCACCTTCATATCAAGAGAAAAAAATAATACAACTTGATGTACATTAAATCGTCTCGAGGAGTGACACGTGCACTCACAGGAATTGCCATATGCCGTACCGAATTGGGGGGAAAAAAACGAAGCAAACGTAGATTTAGAGGAAAGATATATCGACTGTCTGCAGCGAAACCTCGGTTTCACGTTGTGCCAGCTATTAGTATTTAAGAAGCATGCACTTACCACGATAAATCTTGCGTTTAAAGTACGATAAACGGTCTTATACCACACGTTATACGTTATACGTCTGCACTAACACGCGACTGGATAATGACTTTTGTTTTTGTCTAGCTCAAATATAACAACGGTATTCTGTTCATTTGATCCGTAACTCAATTGAACACACGCTTTTGAAATTCCAAAACTCGTAACGTAACGTTAACAAGTTTTCTTTCGCTCAAACAAACAATTTATATTCTTACGTGCCTAGCATCCGCGTGTAAGAATTCACGTGTAAACACAGCTTGCGCCTTTGATTCTATAGCGGATTTCCTTTAATTCGTTTCAAATAAATGTCTCATCATCGGGTAGCATTGTTTGGGCTGAAGAGGATCCGGATAAACCTTTGAAGTTTGAAGAGGAAAAATAGGAGGGGAAATAATGAGAAAAAATAAATAAATAAATAAATAAATAAATAAATAAATAAGGAAAATTAATCACGGCGTGTTCAGATATTTTATCTAGATGTACAAAAAGTCCTATTTTCTTTTCTATTTCATCCCACCCCCCTTCTTCGCACCGGTTTATCGTCTTTGCTTTTTTCCTTTTTCGTTCCTCATCGCGATCAACCGTCTGCAATCGCCAAAACTCCGGCAAGGCGAACGGGGTGGGGGAAAAAAAAAAAACCCAGAAGGATTCTAGAGCGGAGAATTATTGGACACCCTCCAGGGTGACCTTCCTCCTTAACAATGACTAAGGAGGGACGTTGATACGTGAATATAGCAACTTTATTATATGTATATGTGTATGTATACATACCCCGACCAAAGTACGAGCAGAGGCGAAAGCGGACAGGGAGTGGCTGCAGGGGTCGAAGAATCGAGCAATAACATGTATTCATGCAAGTATGTGCAATCCATGTATAACGTATGTACAATAGTGTTTGTATAATTATATGTATTGAACAGTTGGAGCTCCGCAGTGATGAATTCTATACATATTAAAATATACATAATTTCAGTATACATACGATAATAGCAACCGTTTCAATTGAACTTCGGATCGACTTTTATAATACATATTAGGTACAACTGTTATATATATATACCTGTATATTCAATATATCCAGACCACATGACTAGCTCTACATTATATGCATAGGTATATAACTATAATACAGGCTTATACCGTTAATTTATTATACTTGTACGCACTGGCTTGAAACTTGGCTTAATTACATATGCATTACGGTACGTATAATAATTTAAAGTATCCGCGTAACTGAAGTTTATTATTATTATTATTATTATTATTATTATTATTATACATATAATTTCGGCGTTGTATCGCACCGTAGCAAGACAATTTAAATCTATTTACAGTACACATGTACACATATTGCGCCGACAACGTAAAAAAAAAAAAATTGGGTAAAAGAAGTGAGAGAAATTTTCGTTCATATTATAAAAAGGGGTAAAAAAAATTTTTTAAAAGTAATAAACAACGTAAAAAGAAAAAGCAACACGCGAAGTTTAAATCATCCACCGTCTGCCTCGTGTTGCAGAGAGAGGGCGGGGGGGGGGGGAGGAGGAGGGTCGTCGTATATATGTTTGAGATAAAACTGTTACCCGGTCACGGCGGCTAACACAGGCAATTCCGAGGGCAATTCACAGGCCGACAGGGGCGAAAAACATGTTTGAACAAAGGGCTCTACGCGTATTTACCACGTACGTAGGTATGTATACGATGATTGTTGTAGGCAAGCGGGAATGAAAACAATGAAGTGTATTGTACTACACCGATATCGCGATAGTACAAAAAAATATACACGACGATGTACATTGCGCATACCACATTTGTATTACACGATTGAAGGCTGGCCGATAATAATAATAGAAATAATAATAATAATATATTATACGTATGACTGGACATGGGTATGTTCGAAAAACGAAATGATCGGTTGATGTTTGTTTCATTTTTTTTTCAGCCGACGGCGAAACTTTCTCCATTGTTATAATGTTTGATCGTATAATATTTTGATCTTCGTTTATATTTTAGGTTTCAAATTTCGTCTGGGGGAGTGCTTTAATCACCGAAATTCGAGAAATCGGATTAAGTAAAAAAAAATATATATACACAATGTTAGATCTTCATTACATTGCGGACAATGTAATCAGAATAAAGGTGTATAAACGTTTCGTTGTAAACGTTTACGTAATATAAACTTTGAAGATTACATGGTGTCGACATATTTCGGTTTCGAAATCGAAAGTTGTGCAACGATTCTTCACAAACAGTGAAAATATGCAATTAACACTGATTGTAAGTGGTAAGGAAGAAATATTTACTGCGCGCATTCCAGGGGAAAAAAATAACTGAATTCAGTACTACCATTTTTGTTTTTTTCATTAGTTAAGGAGAAGGTAACTTTTTTAATTAGCTATTTTTCCGATTATTACGGCATTGCGGTAACGTACTTATACAAGATCATATATTATATAATGATCGTGGAAATTTTCAGTCTCTTGATTAGAACCGCGATTGAAATGATACCTTATAAATTATAAATAAATTAGAGTGGTTATTACTGTACACTAATGGTCTAAGAAAAAAAAAAAAAAAAAAAAATGAACATACATGGTCAAACTTTTGATGTATACATGCATGGGAAAGAAAAATTATCACAATGGATCGAAGCTGTTATGTGATTAGACTAAAACTCAACCATGTCGTCTTCGTCTCTTCTGATCGGATCCCCCTTCAGTAGCGCAATAATCATGCTGTAAAAATGTTGATATTTGAGAAAAATATGCCTAGTATTTAACGCTATTGCGAAACCATGCATGCAGCGTGGTTATACAGTCATAAATTATACCGGTATATCCGACATTTTGTACGAGTTAACGGACGGGAACACCAAATATTCCAACAATCTATGTACACATGTTGTACAGTTGGAGAAATTTTGAAATATGCCATTCACGATTCACTGCGGCTCGAATGTCAGCGACTGGTATAAAGCAGAGCGCAAATAGCAACTTCGAAATTCAAAACTGGGGGAAAAACAAGGTTGAAGGTATAGTAACGTTACCGTAACGAGATGTTGAAGGATAATAATTTTTTTAATTCTACAGTGATTTTTAAGGAACTAAGATTTCGAAATATGCGAGTGTGTTTTGTCTTATTAATTGCGGTTTTCTAAATTTCAGACAATTCGAAATATCGCGAAATAACGGTTTTTCCTCAGTATGAATCGTTACGAGGAAACGTCATTAGTAGTTATATTAGTTTCAATAACATGGGAAAGCTTTTCTTGTTCAAAAAGATTGCGTAAGCTGTGAAGAGAGGACACATATCTAATAAGCGCTGTGAACTTGCGGACTCACCAGTACAGATATATGAAGAAGAAGACGAGATAATATCCGAGATAGACCATGCAGTCCCTGAGGTGTTTCTTCAGCTGGCCATGGTTGTGGATCTCGGTTGGGTCGTAGATCCCCATGTTGCCCGTGGGTACTGTCAGAAATTCGTACACGAGCCAAAGAGCCATCGGTAAATTGACGACCATGAGGATCCATTGACCGTGGAAGAGTAGCAGGACGACGAGGAAGACGTGCCCGACGATTTTCGGTAGAACCCACTGCGCGAAAGGAACAATATAGAAATGTGCAAAAAGGAAAGCATCGTGGGGAATAATGAAAGAAACAATTGAACAATCAAAAACCTACAATTAGCTAAATGAATTCTTTTGTACAAGGACTGAAAGATTCTCTCATTTGCACAAACGTCGAATTGATTCGGCATTTTGAGTGAAACATATATATGCCTCCTTGAAACCATCGCCTCATATATATATATATATATATACATATTTTTTTTATCAAACGTTGCATATCCGTCGAGTTTCCGTCCTCTGTAAAATGATTTCGCGATTGAAGTGTTCGCGCAGGTTCCGCTTTTGCAGTAAATGTATATACGTTGACACGTGTGTCTGTGCATCGTTGCGGTTGATAAGAGAAAAGTGTACACACGTGTGATACTCGAGATGAAAAGTAGTTGTAACGTATAATTGGGTCAAGAATCATTCGGGCCTCTCAATACGGCGTAACGATATCATAATATTAAAAGGCGTGGGAAAGTCGACGTCGACGACGAAGAAATAACGAGGTAGAAAATCGGAATATTTTTAGCACCGAATATCTTTGAATAACAATTATTTAGGCGATCGTTTTGGCGTCGAGGTTGAGCAAGACGGGAATTCCTCGATAATTGACATCCAGCAAATTGATGTGCGGTTGTTGTAAACACTGTGCACGGTGACAATTAGGCAAAACCGGAATTACCGTGTTCAATTTCGAGCAGCACTGCTGGGCGTTCAGGTAATCGCATTCAAGGTCCGAAAGCGTAATCACCTGCCGTTCTTGTTAAGGAAAATCTAATCCAAGAACAATCACAGAGCTCAGAAATTACGCCCCCCACCCCCGCACTCCTACTATGTGAGCCGCGTGCATACCTCCGCTCTGTTTCATCCTTTCCTCCAGGATTAACCCTCCGAGTCCTATTATGCCGGTGGAGATCGATATTGCTATAGGTATACATGATAGAGCTATAGGTATATACATCTGTTATACCGAGAGTCAGGTATTATACGATCGCCGCGAGATAATGCCAATAAAACTGGGTCAACGATGGATAATAACAGCAATATCTTAATTTGAAACTTTACCCTCCGTATATCGTACATTTCATTACTCCTTTACACATCATTAGCTTTTACATTTTCACTCTGGTTTTTCCTTTTTATTCATTTTCTTGTCTATATTATACCCTTTCTTTGTTCATCTCTGTTTTTTCACACACACCCAATTTTCAAACGACTATAAGACTACACCCAATTATTCTGCTATATCGTATAACGTAAGCTTTGGATATAGGGTATTATAATAAGCGCTAAATGTCAAATGAAAATGTTATAGGTATGCGTAGCTCTTGGACTCTTCAGATATAAGGATACGCAATAAACTGGTAGGATGTAGAATAACGTCTAAAGTTTATAGGCTTTACAACTCTCCGTTGATGCATTATGTACAACTCTCGACGATATTTTTTGCGTCAAATTTAACGTCATTTTCGTGTTTGAACAATTAATTATTTCAATTCATAATTCAAGCGAAATGGTTCTAAAAATTATGCTGTCGAATTTTATCAACCCTTTCATACCAGGAATATTCGTATTAATCTTCAATAGTTTTGAAGGTATCATCTTCAACTCGCGCGAATCACGTTCCGTGACGGATCGATACGGCATCTGATCGATCGTAACTTGCGCACATCTATTCCAGTTTGATTCGGTTCGGTTTGATGACATTAAGTTTTTTAATAGAGCACGTCAAGTTTCTCAACATAACAAAATGATTGTGGAATGATTATTGATCGACAACAATGAATTTAAACACTGAATAGAAATCAAAATGGCCGCCATTGATACGCTCGAAATTATAAAGATCACGCACAGACGTTGTTTCAGGCAATTTGAAATAACATGACAGTCATGTTGATTCGGTTATTACATCAATTTCTGTAGGACAGCCTATAAAGTGTATACATACATACTGAGAGAATATCTTGAAAGTTAACACTCGGTCACCGCCGACTCGGCACCACTCACATTATTCGTCTGTTTTTCGCAGGCTGGCCATCCCATATTTAATTTTAAACTGCGAAAGACCGAAAATCGAAAAAAAATCCCTAAAGCTTATCACATTAGGTGTGATCACTCATAAAAATTTCGATGGAATCAAAAACTCAAATTATTATTCATGGACGATTTGACAAGGAATGCCCCATACGTAAAACGAAAACATAATCGTCGTCGTCGTCGATGCAATCATTTTTCGGCCTTTCACAGTTTAAAATTGAATATATATAGATGTTTGCAAACTTATCGACATCACGTTAATATACAACGATTATAGTTTTTTGCTATCATTATGTCAACGTGTAATTTCGTGTCAGATGACTTCAAGCGTTAACTGGCATCATCACGATGAACGATCGCTGAAGATAAGCTATGTTTGATTTACGTTGCATACAGCAACGGTTTGGGTCATTGTACTTGTACAAAATATATACACTCATATTATATCTACACATGTCCGTAATTAGTTTCAGTAATGGTTCAGATAAAAACAGTTCCGCTGGACACACAGCCAGATGTGGCGTGTTATTTTGGATTAATCGATATTTCTTTTGTCGTGTCCTGTACGTATAGTGGAAATCAGAGAAGCGCCTACGAACGGTTTGAACAAAGCATGTGAGAGAAAATAGCCACTGCGAGCACCTACATAGGTATAATGTATAATCCATTCTCTGACGAGCACCGAGAGCTTTGTTGTAAACTAGATGATGTGTTGTTAAGGCGTCTGGGACTCGTGTAAATCGGACATTTGGAAACATTTCGGCACGGCATCGAGCGTAAGTTCGAGGCACGAATAATGATGTATGATATGTTAATCCTGGGAGGAAATTCATACCGACATCATATCATCGTTACCCGCGAGAAAACAAGCAAACGAATAAGTTTTCTAAACTACCTGTGCACGAAATTGTAAATTTTATGCGTATATCTATATGGACACGTGATACTCTGATTGCCAAAGAAGAAAAAGTTCGACACCGGGGTCAGGTTAACTAGGTAATTTAAACTTTGAAAGATGCAACGTATAGTTTTCCCAGAGCAATCTCGACACGAGAGGCGCCGCTTTAGAGCTTGCGTAATATCTGCTTGCATTAAAAACTGCAAACGACGGTGAGATAGACGTTGAATTGAGCGATTATTTAATATAGGGCTATTTTTAATTTATGTACTGCGACAAACTCGTGGCTGCTACCAATTCTCAAAAACCGTGCGGGTCGTGAAAGACAAATAAACGATATAAACTCCCCTGAAACTATGCAGAATCTATTTAAACAGAGATATAAACGGAAAGTCGTCAATGTCAATTAAACAGGTGCGTTTTGTAAGACTATTTATTCAAGACGTTTTCACATCTATAAATATATTTCGAGTTTTCATCTTCTTTTATCTGTAGGTTTCTATTATAAATCATAGACAAGATATACTTGTACGTCATATACATTGTACACGCATATTGCAGGACTGATTGTTAACCAAAACGAAACCACGATATTGGTGTCTTCTATAAGCCTATTAACATTTTTGCTGCCCAACACAGAACAATGGAACTATTTCAACGACATATTTGACGCGAGCGTTGACGGAAGTATGCAGACGGTTACCGCTGAAAAAAAAAACATTTCCAGACCATCACTCAGCGGGTAAGTGGGCCTAGAGCCATAAGAATCCGTGTTAGCGATCCTTTTTTACCTGCGGGAGCTGTTTAACACTCAATCTCGTTAGATACACAAAACCCAGTTAGGGCAACCGTCTTTGACAGTCTTCGGTCATCGCCGTGGGTTTCGTTGCAGACTTTGAATTGGCGGTTGTTGCACCCTACTACTCCCTGACGTTTATTTAGGGTATTCTAAGGCACCATGGGCGAAACATGACAACGTGAAATTCCCTAGAAATCTTGGACTACGTCAAAGCAACCGAGTAAACATCAAACAACATACACCGAGATGTTTATGCAACGTAAATTCATCGATAACGTACAGCGTAATATAACGCTAATCAAAAAGCATTACAATTAAAAAAGGATACAAAATACACAAGCAGAAAAAGCACAGCGCCGGTGTCGAATAGAGCAAACGCGAACAACAGCGGCTCGGAAACCATGATTTCTACACGTAATTCAGCTGTCAGTAAGTTCTCAGATTAGAACTAAATTATATCGGGAACAATTTTGATTCGGTAAGCGTAACACCAAAGAATTAAATCTTTGTTTTTACAGAAAAGGTGTGGGTAAATCTATAAACTACCGACTGTCGTGGGTCTGTCAAAGCCTCGTCAAGCACACTTCACGCCTCTTGCCACCAAGCATACCACTTGGCCGAGAAGAAAATGCCCTAGAATCGCAGAAAACCTTCGAGGCCGCATTGGAAAGCGACTACCGTACTGTCAGTGGCTTGCGTACATTTTTCAAGGCACAACCATTGACTTATAAAGGGCACAACACCTCACATCCACTTTGGCTCTAAAGGGTGTGTTTCGAAGTTAGCTCCCAGTGCTGTCAATCATCTCTTATCTCTTTTGCGCTGCCGAGTTCGTGGGTAAATCTGCGTCTGTTCAAGGGATTTCTAGCGCTACAAACTAGTTACTAGCGAATTTAAACATGCTGATCATGCCTAAGCACAAATTTGTGCGCTTAATTTGAACACTGAATAATATTATTTACATTAACCTGATTAACTTTCCGTGCGCGTTCGGAGGGCGAAGTGGGCGAACGCTAGTCGATAATCTTATATCTTAGTAATTTGACAGTGCTGCCGGTACACGAACGCGTTTGGTAAGTGTTTCGTGGGTGTCGTTGGGCTTTCCATCTTCGTTTATTCCGATGATTCATGTTACCAACAAAACATATCTTTACTTACCGTCGAACACCTAGCTCACTTTAGTTATTAGTATAGCCACGGTATAGCAGGAAAGATTATGGTCAAAGCCGTCAAAGCCTCACGAAAGCGTGGTTGAAAGGCCGAGACAAATTAGGTTGGGTCAAGATCGACAACAAACGGGTACACCACGCGATTCTACAATCGACTAATTGTAAAAGGAAAGTGATACCGAAAGTATACAAAGTAAATTTCACAATGTCTGGCCAAGACTTAGTGTCGGACCAAGGACTAAGAGTCGATGGACGACGAGCAAATGAGTTGAGACAGATTCGAGTTCGAATGGGTGTCTTCGGGCAGTCGGATGGGAGTGCTTACCTAGAACAGGGCAACACAAAAGTTTTGGCTGCAGTGTACGGGCCCCATCAGGTTATTTGCTATGACATATTTCAGTTATTCACATCCATAATTCTCTTAACTTGCTCATTGACAATAACAATTGTTTGCTACAGCCAAGAGGAGGGGGTCGTGGTGGGAACAGAAGTGGCACGGGAATTATAAATTGCCAGTACAGTATGGCTGTGTTCAGTTTTAGTGCCGGTGAGCGCAAGAAACGACCACGCGGTGATCGGAAGACCCAAGAAACGTCCCTGCAGCTACGCAGGGCTATCGAAGCTATTGTACAAGTAGAACTGTATCCTCGCTCTCAAATCGACGTGTTTGTCGAAGTCCTTCAGTCCGACGGCAGTGATTATTGCGCAGCAGTAAACGCAGCGACTCTCGCTCTAATCGACGCTGGTATTCCCATTAAGGTACTTCTAATAATAACTTCTTACGCACTGTGCTTTTACTGATTTCTACTATAAAAACAATGAAATTTGATATGCTTTACTTACAGGATTACTCTGTAGGATGCACAGCAACGATAGCCAGCATGGGAGCTTCGGAAGAAATCGACAGTAAGGATGAGACAGGATCTGGAACAGGAATAGTCGATGCAAATCATATGGAGGAATGTACAGGAGCGACGACATTAACTGTCGTTGCTTTACCAGGAGCCCCTGGCTGTAATTATGAGTCAGATACCGACAATTCCGGTTTAGTAGTCGTGGCGCAAGGAACTGGCGCACGACTCCATCTCTCCAGGCTCGAAGGGCTCAGGCAACGAGCGTTGCAGGGCTGTCGGGATACAAGGGTGATTCTTGATCAAGCAGTTAGATTCCATTTAACGACACATGATCCTCATTTTATTTAGTACTATGTTTAATTCATCCCCATATTTGTTTTACTTATATATGTGTGTATGTATCGTCAGCTATGCATATGAAATGAACTAAGGAAAATTTTAAATGGATCATGATTTATTGTACTATTTCATTACGCTTTTTTGTTCCTTTTTTCAAGGTGTAATAAATCTTAAAAAATATATACATGTACACATTTACATAACAGATATCTCCGACTGTAAAAATATAAATTCGTTCTTTCAGCATAGTTTTGAAAGGGTTCGTACTCTTTTGCATTTATAAATCGTTTAATGCAGTGTATCGTATTTACGAATAGAAGATTAGAATAGTTTGTTATTCTGCAGTTCCGTTAAAGTTTGGCATCTGGGTGTCTCTCCAGTATCATTCCAACTCCCTGTAAATAAAGATAAATGGTTCATTCGTCATTGATTACTGTAGCGTATGCCAGGCTTCAAGATCCAAGAATTAAAATTTGTGTATAATAAAATAAGAAATCATTGCTGACCTGACCACCAGCAGCGCAGGCAGCAATTAGCCCGAATTGTTGATCCTCTCTGATCATGCGGTTTGCTGTGTGAGTTGCTAATCTAACTCCAGTAGCGGCGAAGGGATGTCCGATAGACAGAGAACCACCCCAAGCGTTCCACTTGTTGATATCTGGCACACCAATTTTACCTGATCTACCCATATATTTCTGTGCAAACCAATCAGAATCCATGGCTTTCAAGTTTGCTAGAATTTGTGCAGCAAACGCCTCATGCACTTCCCAGACTCCTATGTCATTCAAGCCCAGGCCGGCTTTTTCCAACACCTGTAAGGCGTTTAATTTATATACATTTTTGTATTTCGTGCAACCTGTATTTAATGTAACTAGATATTTCCATTAATTGGGGGATCAAAAAATTTGTTCCATATGTTCGAATTTTATAGTTCCAGTACTTAAACCAGCCAAATTTCGTATTCGTATGACAGGGTCAAAATAAAAGCTAGGGAAGATAATTTTACCTTTGGGATAGCATAGGCAGGTCCCAGGAGCAATTGGTCGACCGGATCCTGCGATACATAAGTAAAGTTCCTCAGATATGCTTTTGGTTTCAGTCCAAGCTGCTTAGCCCTTTCTTCAGTCATGATGAGAGCAGCGGATGCTCCGTCAGTCAGGAAAGATGCGTTAGCTGCTGTAACAGTCCCGTATGGTTTAACAAACGCTGGCTTAAGCTTAGCTAGCTGTTCTGGTGTAGAAACTCGAATTCCATTGTCCTTGTCAATGACCTCATTCACACCAGGCACTGAAAAGATGTGAAACTGTGTTAATCAACAAATATACATGTGCTATGAAATTATCCAGTAACGTTGAGGGAATTACCTTTGAATGGCGCAATATCAGATAAAAATCCTTGCTGTTGGGCTTGGGAAGCGAGAGTATGCGAGCGCAAGGCATACTGGTCCTGTTCTGCCCGAGTTACTCCAAATGCTGAAGCTAACCTGTCGCCACTGTGACCCATGGTTTCTCCGCTAGAGAATTCAGCTACCGCTGGCAACTAACAGAATCGAAATACATGGTTAAATATTGACATTTAACACAACTATTCATTACAACAATTTATAACTTTCTGCTTACCTCTGGAACAAAGTGGCCAGGCCTGATGCTAGCCAGGAGACCCAACTTCTGAGGTAAAGTCTTTGCTTTATTGGCACGCAGCATTAAGGATCGCATGTTGCGGCTGTGCCTGATTGGTACATCGGACATGAACTCTACACCACCGGCAACGATAACGTCGTACACGCCACAGGCAATCAGACCAACGCCAGTAGTTATAGCCTGATTACTGCTGATACACGCCATGGTTATAGTATGTGCGGGTGTCTTCTGGCTGAAGCCTGCAGCCAGTGCTGCTTCTCGACCAACATTGGAGGTCTTGACTTCCTGGATAACTGTGCCGTACGTTATATATTCTACCAAGTCTTTGTCAATTCCAGTCTTGTTTACAAGGCTCCTGAAATTAATGTTCCAACAGGTTGGGTATTACGTTAAACCTCTTCATTTTCAGGTGTAATAAATTTTGGTTTTAAATCTTTCAACCAATAAAATAAATAAATAAATACATAAAACTCACAGCAGGGCATGCCTGGCAAGATCATGAGGCATGAGCTTGCTGTATTGTGTGCCTGACAAAAGAAACGGAGTGCGAACTCCATCGATGTAGACGATATTCTTTCCAGCCGGACTTCCCCCCTTTGTCGCATAACCTCTGTCCCCATTTCTGGTTCCGTTGAGGTTTTTCAAAGCCAGAGGAAGAGCTACATGCACAAATTAAACAGATTAGCATCGCACTTTGCTCCTTCAGATGCGAGCGAAGAGTTGAAAAGTTATTTGGAACAAATATGAAAAAAATTGTGAATGGGTAGGGTAATAGACTTTTAAAAATAAAAGAAGGCTTACTCTATCAGCCGAATATGCTAACAGTAATAAAAATAAGACAGTGAAGCCTGGTAGAATTAAATCTTGCCAAATTTCATAAAACATGTAGTACTTTTATCACAGTATTATTAGTGAAAAATTGTATATTGCGCTTGATTGCTGAATCTGTCGGCTGACTTCAGCTTGATGGCAAAATTAGAAAACAATGGGCATGAGGTATTCCTGTGGCAAATTACGGTTTCCTCAATCGTGTTTTGCATATTACCGATTGGCTAATTAGCTTCAATTGCAACAGCATGCGGAACGTGACCGAGTGTACTTTGCACCGCGTTGAGCCAAGCAGGGCAAGGGGCACAATTGAATGGCACGGTATGTGCGGGGCGATGGCTCATCCAATTACACACTGATCGATTTCTTAAAGTCTATCAATCTAGCCGAGAAAAAAATCGTTATAAATCGGTGTGTTTATCGATTTTACCTGCGGTTTGTGAGCCGATACCGTGATTTAGGCGTATTAGATTTCTCGCTAGATACGTTGCCATGTTTTTAATATTACTATCAACAATATAAATAAACCAAGCACACTTTAAACACTCCGCTTTCCACTAGCAGCCTTCTGCCAAGTGCCAAAGTCTCGAAACAGTTAGCTATATCTAGAGAGTGCTTAGCTGGAATAAATTAAGATATTTACTAATTTGCCGTGTACGGATTCAGGTTCTTCGTATCTCCGCTTGAGCGCTAGCATTCACTTCATAAACTAGCGGGATTTTTAAGAGTCGTCGCCTGAAATGATGACTGAATCAGCGTTTATTTGCACGTACAATAAGAAAACTTTTTTCAATTATAAGTAAAAATCTCAAAACGATAATTTCAATTCATAGTAGACCATTAAAACGTATTAAAAATAACAAAGGTTGTTTTTGCACGGATAAACTTAAAGATTTTGCACTGAAAATGGATTTTCAAAGATTTCGTCTTGGTACAGAATTTATGCGTTCTTTTTTACGTTGTTTCATCTGCTCTCTAGGGAAGGTTAATCTTGAAAAATTGTACAGTCATATTATTCGTTTGCGTTTACTGCCACTTGGATTCTGTGATACCACATCTCCGCTTCGCTCCGTTCGGTCGGCTGGATCGAAGATGGCACTATACTTAACTAATAACTTGAAGTCGAGTTAGAAATAATATAGTGCAACGGAACAATTATTCTACAGAGCTGAGAATTTCGCCAATGGCTGTAAGTTACGCGAGGAAACGAATATTATGTTAAGCACTCGGATAATCACGCGATAAAAAATAGCCAAAATATGTTAGATTTTTGCCATAGATAGATAATACGAGCATCTTCGATTACCGCCGCAAGCGTGTTCAGTCAACTCTTGACAAATCGCAGTTATTCAGAAATCTGCTTACTATAACTTTCACCAATTATTTCTACGATTCCGGTACTTTCGACTGAAACAATCGGAGGCAGAGACCGTCGATAAATGCACCGGCTTTCTTCCCACCGACCGGAAATTGGCTCGTTATCAGCACTGGATACTGCAGAATACCAAGAATAATACAACTTGCGGTTCTTGGATTCCAGCCACGGACGAAGAAGGTATCGGATATAGGTCGGGGCGCAGGTGGAAAACTATGAGGGGATCAAGTGTAATATAGGGTGCTTTGTATAATAATGCAATGTATCGGCTGTAGAACGAAACCTGCAATTATTTACCTAGGCATAAATTCACGAGGGTGTACTTACAGGCAATTAATCTTTGTGACACAAGATCCACCCATCGGGCTATATGTATGCATATACGTTACAGATGTATCGGTAGCTATAGCCAGAGAGAAATCTCTATAGCCGTGAATTATACAAGGGAGTATATTAAAGGCAACACGGAGCAAGGAACAGGGGGTTTCTGGATGTAGGTACTTATAGGTTGTAGCAGTTATACTCGTATCGTGACTTTGCTAGGTTTTTATCCCGTATTTTGGCCGAGATACCACTTGTTTATTCAATTGGTGCCTATATAGATTAGTGGGCATCATTGTGACGTTAATGGGGGGGATTCAGCTTGGACGGGCTAAAATAATACCTATTTTCAGTAGTTTTTTTCAAAGAAAATGAAAACACTTGGAGCAATTTGAGTTTGAGGGCTTTATCATTGAGATGTTTAAGAACATTTTTGAATTATTTCATTGAAATTAATAATAAAATCGCGGCATGGCGCATATAAGTAGCTAATGACTCCGAAATCGAGGGCTTTTGCGGTGGCGCATCTCCTGACATCACTGTCCAACTTGTAACAGATAAAAAAAAATTTTAGACTCACAAATACCATTTTGGGTTCGAGCTCGGAGCCCAAATGTTAAGGAAAAAAATTTCAAATGTATACGATTATGAAAAAAAAATTGTTCATCAATTTGTTCAAAAAATTTGGGATTCAAATTCCAAAATCAAGTCGCGTGCTCGAAGCGATAAACAAGTTTTAAAGATTCCTGGGCTTTTTTGTTGGAAATATTCTAATTCTTTCAGCATAACATAAGTAACATACGTCCGCACATCGGAAAATATATTCTAACAAATTACTTCGAGGTGGTTGTAGATCGCTAGAAAAGTGGTAAAAATTATCATATTTTTAAATAAAGTAAAAGGCTTACTGTGCCTCGACAGTCGTACAATAATCAACTCAAAATATTTAAACGGAATTATGGTCAAATCACAGGCGCGATAACATAATAAAAACTTGAGTCGACAGCTGTGATTCCGAACTTTTCTAATCTCATAGCAAAAGTTAGTTTAACCTTGTGGAAAGTGACGTAATTGATTCACCGCCGCGTTCTAATTTCTGCCCCGAATATACAATATTATAGGAATAGTTGGATCGCGCGAGTTCGTGGAAAATGTTATACACGTAGAGATTTTTTTTCGAAAGCGAGAGTGCGAGCTTTACCTCGGTATAATACGTATAAGGAAGGCAACCCCTCATGGATTCTCGAAAAGGAAAAGCAAGCACTCGCTACGGCGTGACATGCCGAAAGAAAAAACATAAAAATGGTGCCGACGACGGCGGTTACATTGGTTGAGTCAAGTCAGCTTTAGCCAAGGCTCGCGGGGGTTGTCAGGCGCCGGAGAGACAGAGACGGACCGAGATAAGAAAACGAGGGGTGGGAAACTTTGGTTTCTTTTCCCCGCGCTTTGCCACCTCGCAGCCTTTCACCCTTCTCACGCCGCTCCTTTCTCTATAATGTATTTATCCACCCGACTCGTGTCTCTTGTACCTATACATATATATTTATACATACATGTAAAGTCTGTATACAGCATCATCTTATTATAGCTCTATGCGCTGCATTTGTGGGATCCGTCAGCCACTGCCTGACATCACAATTTTCTGTCAAATTATTCTCGATGCTTTTTCGAATATATACATATACTCGATCATTTTCGATCTATCGAAATTATATCGTATGAAAATTCGATTCCACTGAATTGCTGACGTTGATTTGGACAGCGATTGGACAAGGGAAGAGGGACGAGAGATTGGATAACACAGATTATTTATCGCTAGAATGCATGCTGGAAATCATATTACAAACCCTATGATATCCACCGGGTTACTGAAAGATCGATGTAATATTGTACAATTGCTCAGCTGATTCATCCGCAAAAATTCGGAGCTTGTCATGTTATTTTCCATAGAACGAAAGCGTATAATACTTAACAAGTTTTTTTTTCCTCCAGCTCGTAAGTTGATAGATAAAAAATTCGATGCGTAATAATTCATAGAATACCATAAACTTGTGCTTCTTCACAAGGAACACATTATTATCAATCATAATTTTGATCATACGACTGGTGAACAATTCGTTGATACGTGTACGAATAAAGGGAGTTGTCGTTTATCAGAATGGAAAAGCGGCGAGAGCGAATGGGAGAATATTGTATGATACTGCTAGAACAAAGAGGTATTCGGAGTTGAAATTGAGTACTTCAGAACTTTGTCCTTTTAACCACGGGTACTTTTTCAGTCGGACGTAACGCTATTAATATCAGCATAGCTGATTCGGTGACATTCTTCAAGCTCCCGCGTCGTCACGTTTTCGTTTCAATCCTCTTTAGGCCGGGTCGTACATGTTCCAGCATCCCTAATCCCATAAATTCCGAAGTCATCCGACGCTTGAAATACGTAAATTCTGGATGATCTGGGCGCGAAGCTCGCAAAGCTCGCGAAGCCGAGCAGAAGAGGGCGGCGGACCTCGGAGTGAATCGGGCTGTCTGGCAACGAACAGGGTTGAGCTACTGCTCGGTGCGCGCGTCAGTTAGTAGTCGGCCAGACATCGCGCGTCTCGCATCTTCTTCGAAGCCGTGGGTGTCGGTTCGGGAATAGTCGAGGAGTGAGCACGTGTCGTTGCAAGGGGGAACGGACGAGGGTGTGAATTACAGCGTGGCGCATTTAAATCAGATTCGAGATTTCCTGGAGGTGCTGATTAACTCGAGGAAGAATCGAGGAGGAGAAGATATTATGATATATGAATATACGTGTATATATACACATTTATATCTATTGAACACGTACATATTAAACCGAGAGCAGAGGAAGAGAGAGGGGCGAAAAAAAAACAATCTGAAAAATTTAGGCACCCAGCCAAGTGACCTCGAGTATAGCACAAAAATATATGGCCGTCTGAAAAATGGATAATTAAAGTAGCTCCGTGCTCGTTTCTTCGCTTCTCGATATATTCGCTGTGGAAATAATAACCTTTTTACATCTATTTTCGAATACAGTATACAGCATATGTGGGGATAGATTGGAACGATCATTTTTTGAACTGCGGATTTTTCCCAGCTCGGTTCCTCGCGAATCGGGGTACTTTTTCACCGTCTGTAAGACTGTAGCTTCCGTTTCTTATAAACTGGATTGAAGCTCGGAGGAAGGATTTCCATCCGGCCGGAGGCTATACGGGGTCTTATCTGCATGCTTGGAAAGGCGGAGGCCGACTCATGCCAAACTTTCTACAGGGTGGAAAATTGCATTCCAGAGACGCCTCCGGAGAGGCAGCTGTTTTAACAACAGCAATTACCACCTAGGCGTTACTTCGTGGCGGGTAAATTTTCGGCGGGAAAATTTTTAGCGAGAGAAAGAGAGAAAAAGAGAGAGAGTGAGAGTGGAAGCGCCGAGCCCGCGATAACCGGCCGGTTATGGCATCGGGGCGCCAAGAGGGGGGAGATAAAAGTTCGAGAGGTAGATAAGCGGGCTGTTGAAAAACGGCCGTGAGGGACGACGATTTTGCGAGATGTAAAACGGCCGCGGAACCAGAAGCTTCGGGACTACGAAGCTTATATAAGAGGAGGAATCGCATCCGACACCGAGGAAACAGAGAGAGAGAGAGAGAGAGAGAGACCGATCGGTGGTCATCATCGCAGGAGGATAACCGGGGAATTTCCGGTCAGCCAGTCGGCGTGAAGCCGACGTTTTTCTGCACAGCGTAAAAATAGCCAGTGGTGAGATTGTACTGTTGGGGGGGTGTAAAAGTGGAATGCGATAGTGAGCGTGAAAGTGAGTCGTCGACCCATCACCCTGCAAGAGGCTTATTAAATGTTTGAGTGGCATCCAGAATGGTGCAGGCGGTGGTTCAAATCCTGCGCCAACTTTTACCCGTACTTCTACTCGGTGAGTTGATTCCTCGCTTAAGTCTGGTCCTTGTAGTTCACCCCGTTGTCTAAGGGAAATAAAAAACTGTACGGGTCACACCTTCTAAGGGTTTAAACCGCAACGGTGTTACGTTTATTGGTGGGATCGTCGTTGGTATTATTCTTAACCGGATTTCGATGTAATCGTAAAACAGGGATGGCTATGAAATGTATCCTGCGGATGTGTGACAGGGAAAAATTTTTTCTTGTTGAAACGGTTCCGAAAATAGAATTGTGCATTCATTGAAAATTTTCCAGTAAATATCAGAGAATCATTCTTCCTGTATTTGTGAGCATATTTCTGAGAAAAAAAAGACTAAAATCTTCAACAAGAATTTATAGTTAGATATAGATGCTTTACTTCAAATTGCTTCGAAGTGGTTGCAGGTATAGTAGATTCATTCGATTTCACTTCTATAATGGTTAATTTCATTCAGAAAAATATTTTCTGCAAACCCGTTGACAATAAGAGACTTTTTTTGGTTACGTTGATATCATTACATATCTACTTGATTTTTAAAAATTGTACTGGTATCCGTATTTTGATCGGCGAATAGCGTTATCTTGAATAATCACAACTCTTGAATAACACACAGCGACTGAAAATCTGTTAGGGTTAATTTGTAAGAATAGTTTCATTCCGCAAAACACGCTATTGCGAAGTGAAATCTAACGAGTCTACCCGATTTTTTCCCTTGTATAAGTGATTTGAAATTAGATCTCGATATCCGAGCTCTGACTGAGAACTTTGGTATTTTTTTTCCAAAACTCAAGAGCGGAAATTAATAGAAAATCCAAAAAAATTTCATAATGAAAGTGAGAGGTAGAATTTTTTTTGTACCACGAAGCTTATCGACATCGCAAATCTGCGACGAACAGTATATAACAGACAAAAATATCTAAATCCCAATTAGGTTTCGACGCTATTCAAAGCTCATAGAACTGGTTTTCTAATTTATCTGCATCTGACCGCTAGACAGTTTACATATACATGTTATATGCGTTGTCGCATAGATTTCGAACTCCAGATCATTAAAAGTTTCAAAAGTCTGCTGTGGCCTCTGTTAATTACTGTATCTCTGTGTCAGACTCGGTGTAGAAAAAAAGAAGGAAAAAAAATACCTTAGCAGGCGTGGAGTAAATGTTCGTGCAGGGTGTATTTGTACTAAAAAATTCACACCATCTCGCAGCTTTTAGCCGACGCCTTATCCAGATTCTGGAACACGTTGTACAGTAGGATAAGTATATTACTACGGGTAGAATCTCGAGCTGAAAAACAGAAATCATGTTCATTCCAAAAATCATGCTGCAGGTTTCCTCGCTTTTGCTTTTCCTTATTGTCGCCGCCGTATTTGCTCATTCAATTTTTCAAACTTTTTATTTTGACAGTAAATTTCTTCTCCCTGAAAATCGAATCAAAACTTGCTTGGTGGCATGCATACGCACCACTTACCAATTGACGGAAGACCATGTTTTCCCTTTTCTGTCATAATCGAGTCAGGTTCGATTATTTTTTTGGACTCGATAATATCGATGCATCGATTAGTTTTAGCTTAGTGGCCCTGGCAAACTAAAAGCCGATTACCTGCGTCTTGTCGGTAAGGCAGCTCCCGCCTTTCGAAGCAGAAGGAATTTTTCGCGCTTTCAAGAGTCAGCCTTATGGACTGCAGGAATGCCAATATCGTTGAAATTCCCGCCTCGACCAGAGCCCGCGATTCGTGTCTTACGGATCAGAAACGAACTCTCATAAACGAACGAATTGACTTTTCTTCATATATATTTTCCAGTCGGGATACCACGTCTGGTCCCAATCCTGCAGCGGGATAATTCCAGGCCAACTTTCTCGCATTCTTTGGAATCCTCGCGTTCCAGGCGATTCCAATGTCGCTTTCTGAAAATTCCAAGTGTTTGCGAGCTCTTCTCACTCCCGTCTTTCCACAACCAAAAACCGTCCGTTCAGCAACATTATTACTTGCAAACTTTCTCATTGCACCCGCTGATACCAGCAGCTTGCTTTACGCTGAGTAATTTGATTACGTGCAAGTATTTCAAACCTGCCAGAACCTCTTTCTGAATTATTCTTTAGTTTAATCATCAAACAAAACGAGCTCAAAATCATCAGAGTCGGACCGTAAGCACCAGAGTTTAATCATTTTGAAAATCATTATTATAAAATCTTACCTGAACTTATTTAAAATCTAGTTCATCGGTCGGATTTGCTCAGAATCATTTCATTTGCACGGGATTTTGTTCAATTCGTGTTCACTATGATTGGCACAAACGGCAGAGCTGAATATTTTTCAAAGCCATTTCTCCTCTATTTCTCAACTATTGATTCAGGGGATGCGGTTCATGTCCTGATTTCCGTCAAAGCAACGAGGACGGTTGTATTTTTTTACAAATCTTTACTGATGTACGAACCTGGAAATAAATATAGGTATTGTTCCAGCAGCTCCTCTTCTCTCTCCCTCCATCGGTATTTTTTGCGGTTAATCTTTTGCCCCGTCAACCCTTCTCAGACCTTCCTGCATTACAGTCTTTTCGGCGAAGGTTTTTATCCTTCCGTTTTCTCGTCATGCTCCCCGTAGTGCCCGGGGGAAACCTTCACAGGCTGAGCGTCAGGCGGCTAATTAATTGAAGTTTAGGTATGGTTGAATGCTGTTGGATCCAGACGTCCATTTCCATGCCCCGCACAAAGAGTGCGAATTATAGGTGTGTGTGGGCTGCGTTTATCTATGGAAAAGCTGGAGAAGCGGCGATAGTTTTCATCCGGCTAACGATAACGCATATATAGTAGGTATACCTACACAGCCCATAGCTGAAAGCCATGGAGCCTTTCAGCTTTTGACGGTGGTTGCGGAAAAGCGGCGAAGCAAATGACGTCCTTTATTCGCAAACGACACCTAGTCGACGATGCGCGAGTCGCTTGACCGAAGCTCTGCAGTCCGTATGCCGTTAATGCTCGTTAACTTCCTCCTCCTCCTCCCCCTTCGCGTCACCCAACGAGCGCTTATGAAAGCGACGTTTGTCGGACAATAATGCCAGCCACCGGATGTGTACGCGTGCAGGCCGACTCGAGGGGAGAAAATTGAAGGGGAAGAGCCGTCGCACGTGGATGCGCCAAATTCTATGTCGCATGTTGTGACGAGGGGCGTTTCACGAATGTGTCACTCATAATGGTAAAAGTCAAGGTCTTCGGTGACTTGATTTTTTTTTCAACTTTTTTACTTTTTCTCTTCTCTTACTTTCACCAGCTACAAATTCGCGAGTATTCGAGACTTCATTCAACAGCGATACAGAACTACAATTAAATGTAAGCCGTGTTGAAAAATTCACCAGTAGAATATTTTCAACCTCGTTAAAAATAAACGAGTCTCCAACAATGATCTGCATCCGAATGACGGGCTGCTGTTTACTCGAGGGTTGAAATGGTGAAAGTGAAAGCTCGAACGCGGTGTATAACAAGCTCAGATAATGCCGACAGGGAGGCGCTTCGTTGTTTGCCGAGAGAACAGGTTGCGGCTCGATGCACCGTGTAACTTGGGGGTGTTGGTGGCGGCGCCATTTCCGTTCCAGTCAGACCGCTTCCGGTCAGACTGTTCCGGTAACCCGTTGTCCGCGCCCACCCGGGCGTAACGTATGTCTGTAGAAACTGCCAGCGACGGTTTGCAACTCGCGGATAGGCACGAACAATAAATGGGACCGAAGCTCGGCCAGGCCATCAGAGGAGCTTGCGGTTGGGAGAAAAGACGCCCCCCATAATCGAGCTGAACATGGCGATGGCGGTCAGCTAACCGGCCCAGACGCAGATTGAGTAACGGAGTTTTAGGCGGGCGGGGATTCCCTGAAAAATTGGAGCGTTAGTAACGTCGGTAATCGATACGTTGTTTTCTTTATCATCAGTCGGTAAGGCGTGAAATATTTTCTTTCCCATTGATTGTGGGAGAAAACGGTAAATCTTGCAATGCTGAGTGAACTACAGTGTATGCAAAAAATAATTAAACTCTGTCGGATCGCGATATCTTACCGCGGCAACATTTTCGACTGCAAAACAGGGGGGCCAACTCTTTCGAAACGGAGAATGAGATGTCAAACTCTGACGCGTTGAGTGGTGATTCTAAATTATCTTTTTATCGTGATTCGTAATAGTCTTTGGTCATCATTCAGTTGACAGTAAAAGTTTTCCAAGTATGCTCGAATCACGAAATCGACTATTCTAGGTCAATTTGACCTAAAAAAAATTTCATCACATACAATAAGCCACGTTTTGTAGCTGAAGCTTTAGGTAGCCAGCCTGCACGAAAAAATGAGGAAGCTAACGCGTGCGCAGTCGAAAGTTAAATCTGCTGAGTTACACTCGGTAGACTTTTTACTATCTCATAGTGATCTATTGTAAGTCTATTTTCCATGTATCTTGAAAAATTCAATAAACGATAAAGACGTGTATAATACATCCGCTCTGAGAAACAGCGAAGAATTTAGGTTGTTTTTCACATCTCCTACAACAAGAAGATAACGAGATATTAACAAGTAAAGTGCGTGAGTCCACGGCAACCGCTCGGCCTCAAGGAAGAAGAAACCGTCCACCCCGCACCGTGTTAAGCGAACCGTGGATAATTTATAATCTGGGGTCGCGTCAGGTTTGGCAAACGGAACTTGCTCGGCCCCCGGGGTGCGACTGCTCACCAAAAAAACCGCCTCGTCTGCTATGCATCATCTCGTTTGCCGCGGTTGAAGTCCGCTTCTCTGCCCATGTCGTCGGGAGAGCGAGATAGCTGACTCTATGTGCTACCGAGGATTATACGTACATGCGTTATACTCTATTAATGCGTAAGGACTGGCCAGCAAAAAACACTCTGTTTCATTCCCCTGCATCGCTACGCCACCCGTAGCAATCACAGGGGTGCCTACGCGGCGTACATATTTATTATGGCGTGGGCGTTGATTATGAGCCGCCCCGTTACGTCTGTATTCACACAATGAGATGTAAGCGTCATTCATGCAAGCGTACGCATTTTTCTCATGAATCGTAAAGTATTGAAAAATTTTCCCATGACGTCAGAGCCCAGTTGTCGGCGCCATTTTATCACGACATAACCTAAGTTTTTAATTTTAATGCAGACAAATCGTAATTCTTGGGGTTTCAAAGTACTCATGTCACATAAATTAATGAATCGTAATCAATAATATACCTGTTTTACCATCCACACGCGAAAAAATACGGTCAACGGTTATCTGTCGGCCTGGTTGCATTAGTTTGATTTTTTTCCACCAGATGACGCATTGCAAGGTGACAATCCCAATAGGGGTCTGGAGTTTAGATGAAGAGTGACGTGGAAACACTTCAATTGTATGAACCAATTAAGTCAGATGCATTATTTTATTTTATTTGTTTTTTAGTCTTTCTTTATGTATTTATTCGGAAATGCAACTGAGGTTATAATCAATGTGAATTTGGTCGAAACAACGATCGAAAAGCGATTTCTGCAGAATTCATTTATGAACACGATGAGCTGCTACTTTTCATTGAAACTGGAAATACCACACGAGTTTGACATTTGAAAAAGATGCTCGACGGTATCAGCCATTTTACACTAGTCACTTCTGAATAACTTGGACAAAAATAAAAAATTTTCAATCAATTTTTATACCAGAGGGATAGTTTCCTGATAAAACTTATCAAAACTTGACGTACGTATTCGTTATACTCTCCTGTTTTTTAATTTTTCAGTTTCTTTGACCGGACTGTACACCTGATGAATCCTTATAATTATCGTCTCGTCACTGCGATCAATCATTCTCAAGAACTCCGGGCCAAGTTTTAATGAGATTCGACGATCTAATCATCTACGGAAGTTTTTGGTTCCCGGTTAAAATGCACAAAAATTTCAAGCCAATGCTATGACAAAAATATTTTTTTCCTCCAACTTAAGCCTCTGTAAAGTATTGCAACTTTGATACAGTACGGAGAATTTCTGACTACACAAGCCACAGACTACATGGTATCTAAAAACCAACTAGTAGTATCATTCCGCGTGTGTCAGACACGATCAAGCGAAGTCCTGACGTGCGCTGAGTAAAACTACTGGCCCGCCCTAACCTACGGTTTTTTCTACTGCGGCGTTGTTGGATTCATTCACAAGGGACGGCCTCACGTATTTGACTTGTTTCACTGTCAGCTTGACCGCGTTCCAGACGACGAATTTTACGTGTTTTTTGGGGTTTTTCATTTCTCATTCGCAAGTCTCTAATGCCTGGTGAAAACATCACATAGAAAAACTAGTCGTTACAATGTTTTAACTTGTAATTACTTTCCGGATAAATTTATTAAAAAAAAAAAAAGAAGAAATTCCTAATGATTTTAACGAAAAACTGATTCGATATATCATTTTTTTTTCTTTCATTTCAATTCACTCTGTTAAAACCCTGTTATATGTGTACATACCTATATATGTATAGTGTATCCGGATATGTATTGTATAGGTACGTAGCGGGAAAACTATGTCTAGGCTAAGAACGAACTGCTCAAAACCTGGGCATCAGCCAAAACTTCCTCAGAGGTGTGGCTCGATCGGCTTATATCGTTTTCTCATTTGAATAATACAATACCTACTCGGGCATGGTTTCTTTGCAATTCATTTATAAACGTCTTTCACGACTGATCGTACAAATTGTACGTTTACTTTTGCTCGTGAAAACCTGAGCAATGAGATTTTGCAAAATTTAACAAAACGTGAAAGGAAGTCATTTGAAGTAAAATCTTTCAAACTCAGTTTTTGTGTCAAACTATACTCTAAGATATTTTCCTGCAAAGTGAGGCGTGAATCATTCGCCAATAGAATTAGTAAACTCCAACGAAATAAATATTTCAGAGCAAAGTCAAGTGAAAGATCCACTTCCGATACCTTCGGGACAAAATTGCTGCTTGAAAAATTTTTCTGAAGTTCGTCGACAGCGCGATTGAGATGCGAGGCCGCGAGGTTACAGTATCAGCCAACTTTTCGAACCGGAGCTTTTTTTATTTAAGAAGCGCGCGCCCTACCCGGGCGTAACTGTCAGCTGCGTCGCGGAACTTTCATAAAATTTATGAACTACGCGTACCAGTACTTTATGTACCAGCCACTGCACCTGCCGCCCTGTCTCGGGATGTATAACGTGCAGAATTCTCCCTACTGAATTATGGACCACTCTCTGCACAAGGCTGGTCCTTCAATGGGAGGAGGGAGGGATTAAGGGATTATGGTAGTCGATTGTTTGAGGGTAAGATCATAATTACGAAGCTTCAGTGAAAAGACGTGCTGGTAACAGCCAGCCCACCCTTCCAGCCCTTCTTTCCCTCACCTCACTTAAATTGTAAGACCTTTCAGCCCCCCGTTAATTCCTGTTGAACGCTTTGCGGGACAAGTACGAAAAATTTTTGTGTAAAAGCTCATCAGGTTCATTTGTTCCTTAAGTATAATTTATTCAAACTGATTCTTTTCTCTTCTTTTTTTAACCCCTAAACCAACCCCTCAGCCTAATTCAGGATTCAACAGAACTTGTCACTCTGTGGTTAAGTGTCTGTCAGATGTATGGTCTGGTTAAAAAAAGTGAGAGAATTAGAAAATTGAGAAACCAAAAGCAAGAATTATTGACTGTATTGAGTTCTAAGTTAGTTTCATCATAAAATTACCGTCATGGCATAAGAGGAAAAAATTGCCAATCGTGAATATCGATCGCAATAGGTTAGTAGCTGAGTTACGATGTCGAGCACCTTCTGTTACTGCCAAACTCCATAAATAGTGCAATTTCACTGAAAAGTTGCTCGTTTAATTCGTAAATAAGTTCTACACAAATCATGTGATACGGATTTTACATACCAATGTATATATTTTCAGATTAAGCAATCAAGTTCTTTAAACGCAACTAGCATTGATTTATTAAACCACAAAGTGTTTTTCCGTTAATTGAGAAGCCGAATCAAAATTTTATTTTGGGCACTATTTGCAGATAATCCATTCACAAATCAAATTGGCTATAATATATTGAAGTTACACGTAGAGTTGTTTTTTTTTTCATTATTACAATTAAAGGAAAGACAGAATAAGTGAGATGTTTCAAAAGTTATTGATAGATGAACTCTTTTTGTGCAAATCTGTTTCTTCCGGTTGTCCGTACTGTTGGAACATTGTTTAATCATTGTAATTGTTAGTCATTATTTCGCGATTCATTCAGTTTGACGTTATTTTGACTACATTGTTTCGGTTTTCTGTATTCGTACGACAATTGCGCAGCTGCATAAATTCTGACTTTTCCCAGCGGTTGTTTTCCGTTCGACTGAGCCGGACGGCGACCGGAAATAGCAGCTCCTCCGCAATTTCCTATTTTCTTCGCGTTGACCGTGCAGCAGTGCGATGAAAGTACAGCATCACCCAGAGCCAGCGATTCTTGCTGTGTAAGACGAGCGCGATCGATGCGCTTGTAATAACTTCGAGCGCGAAAGCTCCCGGGTTCCACGTTGAACCTCGTTTTTGCCGAATGGATGCAAAGATCTGTTTGGTGAAACCTCGCTTCTCTCGTGCTGCGTAATCTGAATGCCGGGTTGAATTCGCGTCTTCGCAATTTGAATTATACGCACTGAAAGGTACGCCTGATGAAGATAAAAGTCAGGTATTGTCTGCAATCTATATTGTATACGAGATCATTTTAACAAGTCGTCGGTAAGGAAGGAATTTAAAGTGTCGAAATTCGTCGCAAGCTTTGTTCCATCAAATATAGGTACCTAATGAAACACGTTTCTAATGGCTTGAACCAATGACCCGGTACGAACCGAAACCAATTTCTAGTGACACCTTGTCGAAGGAAATATTATAATTGTATTTAAAGTTTATTCGAGAACTTTTCGGATCAAACTGATTTCTAAAATTGGAGTATTTCAGCTGTTGAATCGCATGTTTCGGTTTTATAAATGATATATGATAATATTGCAAGAGTGAAACTGTAGAACCTTGATTATGAATTTATTGGGTACGCGGCAAGAATGACCAAAAATAATCGATTCTTTTTTCCGATTTAATCGCGTGTAATCGATTATTTTTCAAACTCGATTAATCGACCGACTCGATTATTTCTACTCACAATCGGTTTCTGTTTTTTACTCCCATGAACGATGGAATACAATATCAATTTATGTGATTAAAATATCAATTATTATCATTGTCTTACTTACTAAGTACTGATTTGATATAATAAGTGAAAGATGAATGAATATTTCCACCTGAAATTGAAAAATATATCCGAATAAATGCATGTGCAAGAAGCGGAAAATTTTATTTAGGTGTATTTGCATACAATTTCCAAAAACGTTAAGCATTATACGTTCCTCAAATATTCAAATTATAATCAAACGTAATAGAACGCCATTATTTCATTATTCATATAATATCAACAGCTCCCACAGTAAAATGTGTAGAATTCCGTAATCAAGATCGTTGAGTTCTCCAACTTCTGCCAACTTGTTCGAACCTGTCTACACGGTGAAAGAAGGTTCTGTCAAGTGACGTGAAATTTTGAGGGAAGGGGGAAATTAGCATAGCGCGGCGTCGAATAACGACCTCTGACTGTGTAAGAATCACGATTCAGCCAAGGAATAGAGCTGGAGGTCGGAAATTTTTTAAAGAATTATAAGGCAGTGTAGCTGTCGTTAAGATTATATTCTTAGCGCTGCGCGTATATACCTCACGCCGAAGCCTGCAGCGGAGGCCCCGCGAAGAACTATAAAACTTTTTCTTACGCCGGCTGACTTTCAGATTTACCCCATAAATCCCGGACCGGCGCCCCATAGCCGACGATTCTCTCCTACGCGCATATATACGTGTACGAATGTGTGCGCGCGTGGTTGTGTATATTTCTTTCTTCCTATTGCGCCGCTTTTTCCGCAAACCGGCAACTTTTTACTCTTCGGCACTTGTCACGGTCCGATTCTCCGACCCGGCGACACGGGGATTTCTTGGCTCCGTTCCGCCGTTCCGTCATTCAAGGTTCGCCTGCAAGCATGCAACCTCGCCAAAAATGTCTACCGCAACGTACGCGCATAAACTTTTATTGCAGACGCCGGAAATCTCGGAGGCTCGATAGCCGGGGATAAACTTTTTCGCCGAGGAGGTGTGTTTTAAATCTCTTATTCCTCGGTCTGCTAGGGAAATCTCGGGAAAAGGGAGGCTTCTTATACGTTAAGGCAGGTGTGGCGAGGCTAAAGTTGCCGCACTGCTCGAAACCTCCGCGCAAGCCTGGCTCGGGCCGTAAAACGGAAGTCGACGCCGCGCCGCGTGTACGTCGTAATATTTCATGCCAGCTAGGATATAAAAAGGTGGAATGAAATTGAAATGCGTAATTCCGTTTCGTCTCGAGTATTTCGAGTCGAGACAATTTTCAGCCGCCTTTCTATAAGTAATTCGAAACGCGAGAGAGTAGAGACGAGACTTCGGCAAATTACACTTTTCAAGAAAAACGACGCGTTGTTTTTCGACGCCGCGATAAGGGTCTCGCGTTAAGGGTGAATATGAGTTTCTTACAAGAATTAACCTATACGGGAAGTAATAAAATCACGGCTTAGAAAGTTGAGCTCAATTTAATCGAGGTTAATTGTTTCAAAAGAATCTCTTCCCTGTTATGTCAGAGATATTAAATTACGGAAATTCGAGTACCTACCCAAAGTTTACTTATTCATTATTTTAATGAGGCCATATTATCTTTCCTCTGTAGGTATAAAATGTGAAACAATTTGAAATGGATTTCGAACGCGCGGTTAATGAGTTTTACAATAAAGCATAAATTTATTTATTATAAGCTATAATAACTTTGAATACAATTAATTTTTTTTAACAAGCGACTCAGAACCGTCAAAAAAATTTATCTCAGGCAATTTGTGATATGCATAAAATTTTTTTGGTAGTAATAAAATAGCACGGTAACTTGATTTGCAACTAAACCCTCTCGATTTGAATTTGGGTCGTTTCATTTTTTGCTGAATCTAGAAGAAGTTTTCTCAGTGAAATTGAGCTCGACTGATTAAAGTTGAAGTTACTAAACACTGATTTTGAAACGTTCTTTGTATATTCGATTAAATCCTGAATGAAAATAACAAGCTGTGCAGATAAAAGCAATTCAGATTTAAACTCTCACAGAGTGATCAGATATATGGAAAATCTGTAAAGTTTTTGTACAAAGCATTAAATTCTGAATTAGCGTGAATTCCGTTCCAAGAGCTTACGGCAGTGATTAAAAACGTTGCCAGTTATTAATTACCGAAAAATATTCGATAATTCAAATGACGGCGGAGCGACAAGCAAAATCTCTCAATCTCTAATATACGTTAAAACCTTATAGATTAAAAAATTCCTCACAACATCCTTGTAGATATAATTATTGAGTTCAAGAGATGAAATTTCTCTTTCGCCTGAAATCTTATTTCCATATCTTGAGTGCAAAAGCTCGATGAAAATCCAATTAAAAAGTTCGGTCATTCGTAGAATTAACGGGCGATTCTCGTGGGCGCGCGGAGGCGACGAAAAAAGCAAAAGTCCAGGAAAGGAAGCTTCTCCTTTGCCTTTCCTTCCATCTTCCAATTCACTTACGGAAAGTCTAAGTCCAAGCCAAGCGGCAAGCAGTTGCTCGTGATTTCGCTTGACAATGCGCGGCATGCGCCGAGGGACTTCTTGGCCCGTATCTAAATATAGCCCGACTCTGAGTCGCGAGTCCACACATTAGCTGGTCCGAAAATGCACGCCGGCATTTTTCGACCTCGATTCACAGCTGCCAGAATCAGAATCAGAAATCGTCGCTGAAATAGTGCCGCGCCGTTTGAACCAGCAGCCACTGCCCTGCACCGAATCCTGTACTTGTAGCGCGCGTTTTGTCGCTAGCCAAGACTCGAATCTGCAACAGGTGGACAAATTGTCGCTTATATTGACTCGCCCCTCCGAGTCTTTGTCGTTTTCCACTTCTTCCCGGGAGTTGATTGATTTCAGATCCTCGGTGACCTGATTTCTTCTCCCCTCCCCCCATTTTTTTTATTGTCCCTCCTTTCCAATCAAATTTGCGACTCGAATCAACCGAAGTGAGTCTTAAGATTTCTTTGATACACGAAAGGCGGCATGCAGATGAAAAAAGTTGACCTTGGACGCAAAACTTGGCACCGGAACATCTCGTCCAATGGAAAAGCCTTGCGCCCCATAAATCGTGTAGCGCTTTTAGGAAGAATTCATTGAGCTACAGCAGATCGTTGGGGAAGAACGATAATCGTTATATATTTCAAAGTTACGAGCTTCGGCCGAGACGTTATCTGAGAAACTCGAAACCTCGAGAACGCTGCGTGGCTTGATTTAGAACGAAGTAAGCATCTGCCAATGTATAATAACACAGTGTGTACAAAATTGCAAAGATCTGGCAAATGTCTGTCGCAACTTTGACACAACGTTGCCGATGAATTAGAACCCAGTAGCTTTCATGCTGTAGGTATGAAACACCCTCATCTGACACAATTGTAAAAAATTCGTGTAAACAACGATTATTTTCCCGATCGAAAAATAGAGCTGGACGCATAGCACATATAATGCACGGTGATACGATCAGGAACGCGGAGATTCGGATACGTAGGTACTGTAAAATATTCCGAACGGCATATTTCTCGCATCTGCCAACTGCACGTGGAAATTTGAATACTTTATAACTCTATACCTTATACCTTGAACCTCACGCCAGAGGCAGAGAATATGCTAGAAGAGAAAAATTCTTTCTACTAATTCCACGATTTGCTTGAAGGGGTTCTTTTGATCCTCCGAAAAATAGAATCTTACCATTCTGTGTAGCAAAAATAAATTAGTAATTTGGAGAGGTCGAAACCCCACCCAAAGAGTTGTTCAACCTGCAAATTTATGGTTATAATGTGTTGGTAAATGTGAATTTCGTCAAATTTCGTCGAAGACTTGACCGAATTCATATAATCGTGTCGCGGATATGAGAAAATACGATATAGAAAAGTGGCAATAAAAGGCAGGTACCTACGAATATACAGGGCAACGAGGTCAAACCTGGATTAACTCCTGACGCGATATTGCTTTCAGCTCCAACTCGGCTCGGAGCTTTCACCTGCGCCTTACACAATAGGAAGACGTTTCTTCCTCTCGACGAACGACGAACCGCCGGATTCAACGAATCTTCTGTGACGCGTTGAAGAAGGTACGGCGAGGACCGTTGACTATCGGAAAAACACGTTTCCTCTGAAAGGATGGGGATTAAAAAGCGGTCGACTTGCGGCGTCGACGCGATCTCTTCAAGTAGGAAAAAGATGTGGAAAATCATGTTGTTTATACATCTGTGGCATCATCCAAGACCGAGATCCGCGTTCGAAAATATCTGAAATTTAGTATCAAAACGTTACTTTCTGAAAGGACTTGCGAATAATGTATTATATCCTCTCGGTTCGGCCTCAATCTACTGTAACTAAGAGAGGCGAAATACTTGTGGTTGAGTCTTGTAAGCCTGAAGCAGGTTCTCCATCTTCTCAAGTGGATGGACATCGCTGCACGTCTATATCCCGCAATTAAAATGCCACTTTTAACTATATGGACCTAATATAGGCCCCAACAAGTTTGTCGAGGCTCAGAAGTCGCACGTTATGACGAAGAAAGAATATAATACGCAATACGGGATGAATTTCAAGATTCTTAGACCAAAGGGATGATGTATAAATAACACGTTTTAACTAAACCATGAAGATGAAATGAGTTGCAGGATGAGTTTCATTCCGTTCGATGTAACGGTAGAGGATTAGCGATTGGTCAAATCTGCGTAGTCACAATGAAGGTAGCACTTTGCGAACATTTGACGATAGAATTCCAAGTACAGGAATTTAATGCACCCATAACAAGCCCGCTAATGGTGCAAAGCATTAGTGCATAGTAATTACAAAAAGTAATAGCGTCCACTAGAGAACCCAGTCGTGAGAGCCATAATCCTCGTCTCATTATTTAAGATCGATTGCTCTTATAGTGGTTTCAGCCACCACTTCTATCCTGAACTAGTCGCTTTTGTTCCATTCATAGGAACCCCATTCTCTGGCTGTACCTATCCTACGGAAGAAAAATCGTAAACCAATCGAAGCTTGTATATCACCACTCGCTTCCAGACAATATCCGGCTGCAGTTCAAGCTTCGGTTGCTTTTGCGGAGGCAGTCGCAGGAAATACCACACGAAGTCTTCGTTCTCGACCAGTCATTTGCAATTTGCTTGTGTTGATAACTGTAATCCATATTGGAGTAATTGGACATTGGAATGGTAGGTCAATGAAGTATGTCACATCATTCTTTCCGTTAACAAGAACTTAGAACATTATATAGATTCATTATCACTGTGAAGAACAAAAATGAATAATGAGATAATGATCCAGTCTCGCAATCACATCTATATAGAATATGAAAAAGATGATTGTACTTACTGAAAATCATGATGTGACAAAATGATGTGACGATTGACCTACAATTCCAATATCCTTCAGCATTCTTCATACAACCCATATTCCTGTCCAACTACGCGACAAACAGTTATGATAGATTGTCCAATTTCACCGTTTGTATTCATTCGCCTTTGTCCTGGATCCAGAATTATTCACAAGCCAGATTGGTTCGCTCGTCTGTTTCAGCCGGCGCAGCAGCGACTGGAATTACGGGAACGGTTGGCAGTCAGTTTTCTGGGTTCCGTTCGAGTCCGTTTTACGGTTCTTCGAGATCGTCGGCAGAGCCGAGATCCCGAGTTGAAGACCTCGGAGTAGTCGAACGGACTTCGATAACGAAAAGACAGCTGCATTCCGGGGACGGAGATAATCGCGATGTTCCGAGCGGCGGCGCGTCGGCCGCACCTTCGTCCCTCTCTTCCTCAGCTTCGGCAATCGAATCCATCCCCATTTCAGTTTCTGGATCAAGCGACTTGCCGGAACGAGGATGGAACGGAACCACCCTAACGACGAAGGGTAGCCTCCTTCGGGACGCCTCGGCGAACGAGGTCGGCTTCCTGCGGCTGAATTCAAGCCGCGGAACCAGGAACGCGCCGGGAATCGACTGTGACAGTTTTACCATCGGTAAACCGGAGAAGCAAGAGTTTTACAGCCCAAATTGGCCCGACAATTACCCCAACCAAACGGACTGCGTCAGGGTGCTTACAGGTAGGTGAAAATTGGCCGGTGACAACCGTCGAGAAAATAATATGTCAGTCGCCCCTTCCACTACCGGGTAATAGTTGAAATAGTATCATTTAAAGTGGGCATTTAAAATGTAAATTGCATTTTGCATTTAACATTTTACCCATTTAAATTACGTTTCTGAAAGGATTTTCCATTTTTCATTTTAAATGGAGCTATCGAAGCATTTTACCCAGCAGTGGTCCCATCGTCCCAAAATTCGTTCCTTGATTCGGTGCGATGATTGAATCGAATAATTTTACCCTGCACGAGGTCGCGTTCAAGGTTATACATATCTCGAAGTCAATTGATGACGCGAACTGGTGGGTTTATTCATCGACGCGATATCCGCAAGCTTGCAAGCTTCCGGGTTTTTTCCCATACGTCAAGCGCGGGTATGCAAGCTGGAATTGATCCGGGAGGTTATACACCATTGTGAAGAAATCGCCCGGTCGTCTCCTTGATATAGAGTTTGGTTGACGGGAAAGCTTTGTCGGCTTATCGTGACGCCTGACGCTTATTGTTAGAGCTCCACATCCCGAGTTTTGCCTTTGCTTCTCGAAGAATGAAGAGCTCGACCTTGTTGGCCAGCTCCTCGTGTTCACTTGCGACTTGGGAGAAAAAAATCATATCGATGATGTAGGGAGCGTGTATACGTACTTAGGGTGGAAGGGTTCGACCTGACCGGACTCCCTCCTCCTCCCCTTGGCATCGGGAAAAACACTCACGGCACGGAAAGGCCAAATTGGAATTGTAACCGGAGGATATAAACGAGACACTTCCGGTACGACGGGAGCTTGCAAAGCGACTCGGTTTAGGATGGAAACAAGCTCCCTGACCTGTTCCACACTTAATTGTGTCGTCCTCTTTTATTACTTGATATTCAAGCGTCAGGCAAACTGTTGATTTAACTCTCTGTCACTGACTGAATGTTATCTTAACCAAAATGTTACCTTCGACCATCTGGAGGATTGACTAAACAGTGCGCAGAAGGTTCATGCAAGTTGGATCATGTTGTCGTTAAATTGACACAATTAAAAAAAATTTGAGGTCATTTATTTTGTAATTTGATGTAGGAATTGGTACATTTGGAACTCGATACTCACTTATGACGGTAACATGTGGTACCTCAGATTTTTTTGTCTCTTGCCGAGAAAATGTGTGTCAGTAATAAATTTCACAACTCCATATTTGGTCGAAGGTATTAGTAATAATCTTGAAAAGCATCCACCCGTTCAGGGAGAAAAATCGGAAATACGTCGTACCGATAAGTGCTCGCAGATCGATGTGAAGGCGAGTAAGCATCCCGATGGCCAAGGCCCGAGTCAAGGAAGAAGACATTCGTCGACGTGTCGACTGCAGCCGTCTGTCGAGTCCAAGCCTAATTTAGAGAGTCCCGAAAGTTATTTATACGGGGAATCACAATGGTTTCCCGCAGGGAAGAGACCTGACCGAGTTCTCTGTGCTAGAACTTTTTCCCTGACCCGGATTTCGCAACCTCGCGCCTGCAGCTGGAGAGATAAGTACCTACCTAACTGTGCCACATGTGATGCCACAACTGGTCTAAGTTTGATTGAATCGATTGTCTCGTCCGTTTTGGCTTCCTATCCCAATTCTGCGACACCCGTGGATCTTCCCCAACACTGCAGGGGTTTAAATTATTTTTGGTTTCCGATGGTTCAAGTAACTGCGCACAACTCTGGTGATAATAATTGGAATCCACCTTCAACTTTTGGAGTGTAAACATTGCGTGCTAGAAACTGGGATTGTCGACCTTGGTCGTCAGACTTGTAGGACTGTTCATCCACTTCGCGTCTATAGGTATATATTTGTTGTGTGGGTATCAGAACAAGAGAAAGAGACAGAGAGAGAGAGAGAGAGAGAGAGAGAGAGAGAGAGAGAGAGAGAGAGAGAGAGAGAGAGAGAGAGAGAGGAGAAGAACGGACGAAATGGTTATCGGGACAGGCAAGTCGGCGACGAATTGGGCAGTCGGCCTATATCCTCTGGTTAGAGAGGACCAGGATAACCCCTCCAGATTAGACACAACAAAATTAGCCAATCCAACGACCGAACTTATTGATTGAAAAAATATCCACGAAGCTGCATTTTACCACTACCTCGTCCGCATCTGGGGATTCGACACTTCACTTAACCACGACCCGCTGTATCACCAGCTGATGAGAGGCCACGAAGTACGAGCACTCTCTCTCTCTCACTATCAATCACGACGTCAATCATCATCAGTTAGAAAGTACGTTGATTTAAAATATATTCGTGATTTTCTTTATGAACAATTTGATGAACTGCATAGTGTATAAACTGCGATCACGTCCCGATTTTGCTATCACGATTAATCTCTGTTTTATATTTCTTAATGGAAGTCAGATTGGCTGCCTAATATCATCTTGTGCGTAAGGTAATAAATTTAATTTCACCATCAATAACCTCCAACGCTTCGGTTACCTTCCTCTTTTTTCCGATTCGTCACCTCCGATTTTCTCAATTTCCTGATATAACATGTTATCGATATTGAACCGTATAGGTAAAATAAGTGAGGTAGGTACGGTTTTAAAATCAATTCTTACAATGTATACATACCTATATATGTATATGTATTTATATAGATGTCGGAAAATAAACTCTGAAAGTGTTTTATAGATAGATAACTAGATTCGCGAGTTTTACTTTGACTGGAAAAGTTTCCCCCGCCTATTAGACACGAGAACTTTTATATCTACTGCGAGGATTAAGAAGTTTGGTGAGAATTTGATGAGTCCGAGTTTCATTGCAAGTTTGTCGCTCAAGTCTTTGGCAAAGCGATAGGAATTATACCTATGTATGTGTATGCGTGTGCAGGGTGAATTATTTAGTGGAACAAGAGAAAATGGTAGGAATATCGTTTTCCTCATCAAATGTTTGATTTCTTTGAAAGTGATGTAGAGACCAATATTATTACGTCCAAGTTGAGACTACGATCCTATCGCACGGTGGAACCGGATCTGTCGAGCCATTAAGTCAGTCAAGTCTCTCGGAGGGAAATTCTAATGAAAAGGGAATGGTCCTTACGCTCCCGCTACTTCCTCGCTCGGGATTTTGAATCGGCGTAAGCGATCAACCGCGTCTATTTAATGAAGTCGATGAACCCATACCCTGCCTCCTCTTACTGGAAACTTCCAACACTACCTACCGCTGCCATTTGCATATTGCTTCGGTCCCCGGGCGCATACTTAAAGTCTTCGTTTCACTCAAGATGTGAGTTATTTACTCTTTTGATGATTGGGAGCAATCCACAGGCTGCATGATCCACCCTCAGTGGGACCATCATTTTCACCTTCTGAAGCAACAGTCATACGACAAGGGAAAAAATATGGGCATTTTCAATAATTAGCACTTCGTATCTTGCTTCACATAGTTGCAAGGTTATTCCATGTCATGCTGAAATTTTAATTATTAAAAGTACTGTCCTCGGATGATTTCAAGCACATCGATGTTTGCCGAGCGCGATAATTTTGTAACGAATATACTACATTCTACGTTAAAGGATACAGTAGAGAACCTGCGGAGGTCTTAAAGACGTCCTAATTTGAACCTAACAATGGAAGAAATTGATATATCTGCCGAGTTTAGATCAAGAATAGGATCTCTTGTCAATACAAGGATAATCCTCCGTAGGTCCTGTTACCTCCTCTGCAGGTCCTATCTACCCATTACCGAAGTTGGCATTTTGCAGGTTTACATTAGGGCCAAAATTCCAACTCGGGTGTCCGCTGGTTGCGGGCTGATTTCATTGGTGCAGATAAAACCCGCAGGTCTTAGACACGCATGCAGCATCGACGCAAACTGCAGATTCCGGTCTTGCCTTCCTCTCCTTATCTCAAAAGACAGAAGACTGTTTTGGGACTGGCCGATCAAGAGTGAAAATAAAAACGTCGCAGCTGAAAATAAGCCTTGTTTTTTACCACCTTATCTTTTCCAACGCGGCGAAGGCGAGACCATTTCCGGGTAACACGGTGACCCTGGAAGAAGGAATTCGCGATAGGTCAAGCCTCGTCAAGATGGGTGGAACGTGGACGTAGAGAAGAGAGCGCGCCGCGATCCCGGAGCTGGAATTGGCAATTCGCATTCGGATTGGGGATGTTTACTCAGGCTCGTATACGTAAACACAGTCCCCAGTTTTGCAGATAAACTGCGAACCGTGATTTCTCGTCGAATTCGCCCGGCCTTTTCGACGTCGTCCTCATTCCCATCCTGGACTTATGGAATCAGCGGAAAAATCAAACGGCCAAGTTCCCCAGCTCTTCTTCTTCTTCCGCATGGCTGTTCCAGCTCTACTTCGGATGGCCTAATCTTCGTAGCTCTTGGCTATCGACGGACAGCCGTCACGTCTATTGATTATCATGAGCCACCTACTTCCCATCGCACTATCTGCAGAACTTTGACGTACCCTGTCCGCAACAAGTTATTATACAACAGCGTCAAGGTCCAACTTCTCTGCAGCTGTGTTCCAGGCGGCTTTGTCACCACGATAAACTGATTGTGGCAGGCGTGTGAGCGAGTTGATGAACACGCGGGGCAAGCTGTGTTTATTGACGAATTTCTCTCCCTCTCTCTCTACTCACGTCCTGGGTTTTTCCACTTTCTGATCATCCCGCTGGACGTTTTTCTCTCATACTCAAAAGAAGAACCGAGCTTATGAATTCTACAAGAGTTCCTCTCTATCATTTATTTTAACCTTGACTCTAGAGCTTCCAAATGGTTCAGAGAACCCTCGAGCACATACATTATTGAAAATACCGTGTATCTAAAAGCAGTGCTTTATACGATTAGACAAGTGGGGTAGTTTACACTTTACGACCTGTTCGAATGGGTTTATCGATTCAATCGACGGTGTTGGGGATATATGTATAGTATATTCAGCTGCGATCCGGTAATAGCGCCGATGTATAAATTTTTATTTCCACAGTGTAACGAAGGTGTTCGCCTCCCAACTTTTAGATTAAACGCGTTATCGCTGTTTTCTTTGATATCGCGGCGCTACAAGTTTCTACTTGATCTTGGAGTTTGTTTAAGTTCAGCTCTTTTATGGATCCGGTACCTCACGATTACTTCGGACGTTAGCTCATGCTCACACTGCAGTCTAACAAACTTTTCAACTGAGCTTTCGCCGAAGTAGGTATACACACACCGACTTGCATGTAAGGAACTTATACGCGCGAATGGCTGGGACACCTAACGCCGTCGCCTTTCTCCATCACCTTTGTAATCGGGCGAGTGCTCTTAAGGGACATGCCGACCGTACAGCACACACACCCATCCGCCTTGGAATAAAAATGCCCGGCTTTTTTCTCCCTTATAGCTCTTCATTCCGCCTCCCGGCCGCTGTCGCTTCCTCCCCGACGTCTGCAGCCTGTCGTCTTTGGTTATCCAGGGAATTATTCAACCCCGACGCATCGTTAGGATTCACTTTATCTGCCGTTTCCGCCTAGCTCGAATCCGGGTCTAAGAGCCACGTAAAATACGAGGACGATATGGGCGCCGCCGGGGGTCCGAGACGGTTCGAGTAAAATTATACGACTATTGGCACGGTTATTTGTATACCATACACAAGCCTCGAAATTCTGTATTCCAATGTACGCGGATACGGAGGCTTGTAGAAACGTCTCATGGCCTGATTTCCTTCATGCCATCAAGACAAAGGTCCTAAGACAGTTGAGAGGAATTTGTTAAACGAAAAACCAAATAAATCCACTTGTGGTTTCGGAAAGTCAATCTGTACCTAAAGTTTTGCGAAAGATTTTAAAATTCATGTGAGCTGAGAACTACTCGTTTAAGGAAATCAGAATTGTTTCTTTTTGGCAGGTTTTACCATCGTATAAAAAACATGCGTGGAAAAAATATAAAATACCAGGATGAATTATTCACTGCCTTGGCATGGAACACCCTATGTACACTTTAATATCCTTAAGGGGGTGCTATAGTCAGTTTTTACCGACTGCGTTGAATGTCTTTTATGTTGGATGTTATCAGAGGTTACGCATGGGGATGGCGAAAAAGGGGATAACAGGCCTATTCTTCATGTGATCCCGAACACAAACACACCAACATATTCTTGGCGTAAAATTAAAATGTGTCGTCGTTCGAAATTTCATGTAGAATTTCGGCTGTCATGTTCAATTTTTTCAACGTCTCTCATATGTATAAGTAAAGATAGGAGACATTTAACAGAACGAAGTCGGTAAGAGATGACTACAGCATCCTCGCAATCGACAATATTGTCCCGGAAAATTTTCAAAATCACGAGTAGTACCCTGGCCGCAGGGATTACAGGGACAACAATCCCGTACAGGAAGGGATTAAAACTGAAAGCGGACGAGAGAGGGGGCGAAATGAAAGAGGAGATTGGTGAAAGGGGAATAAAATTTCTCGAGTAAATGGCATGCAATTATCCGATGTAATCACTCCGGTTCCAGGCCCGCGGCCATCCAGAAGAAAGGAGAACAGGCAGAGTGGGCGATCCGTAGCCTAGCCGGGAGATTAAATGTTCCCTCGATCCCCGCCGGGACGGAGGAACGCGTGTACGACAGAGGCGTTTGTTTTATATTTGATCGTCGGCACATCAGGACTCGAGAGTCCAGGATGTTTATTCTTGCCGGGTCTCGACGGCATACCAGACGGCCGGTTGGCCGGCTGGCTGATGGGATGAAAAATAGCTCGGGCCGCGACGATCGGCCGAACGACGGACAGGAGCAACGAACGTGCCGACAGCCGCACCCGTAACACCCTCCCACAATTTCCGTCAATTCTACTCCCTCTGGCTGCCGCCGAGAAAGAGAGGCGGAAGAGGCGGGAGAGGCGGGAGGGGAGATTTATCGGGCGCCCAGGGACAACCACCCTGCTCGAAGCGCATGCCTCGATTTCGATGTACACTCTCCGGCATTAATACCGTTCGCGAGCCTTCCACCCCTGGCGCCACATGATCGGGGGCAGGATCACCAACCCCGCTATAGTAAGGTGTAGACATAAAAATATATAAAAAATACTGCAATAATTGGTAGCGAGGTAGGTATAAATATTTTACTACCTCCTCCAGGTTTTATACTATTTTTTTCAGTATTTGTCACGAGTTTTTCGAGTGACAACTTAAAAGAAAGAAAAGTTAATAGATGAATCATACTGCGGTATAGGCACGCATCGCCGCATAAACACTTTCCGGATATCTCAAAGGTCGGACTAAGCTTTGCGGGGTTCGCGTAATCTTTTCATTCGCGCTTTCGAAGTGGTTCAATACCGGACGGAGGTTATATCTGGAGATGCGAACGTTGTAAACCCCGGAATTCATACCGAATCGACCAAACTGTGACCAAAGTAAGCCTTGTCGATCATGTCTTTTTCTTAGCCAACGTGAGGGTATCGCTTAATCTTTCCTACGATTGAATTGACGTGTAGGATCGACTGAGCGCGATACATTGATGAGTTGATCCCTTCGGTGGTCGATGGTATAAGCTTCGGAGAAGAGTAATTGAGCTCTCTAGTGGTGCAGTGAATTCAATTGACTTGTGAAGTAGATAAAACAGCAGAGAAACAGTATAGAATAGAGAGAGAGAAAAGAAGGCGGGAGTGTGGGAAAACGACTTGAGTGGAAAAGACAACCCATTGTCGCACTATAGCGAAGGCTACTATACACGAGTCTTGGAAGAGAGGAGATTAGATTGGATAAAAGACAAGTAACGCGTAACAATACGATATAAAGATAAGTAATGGCGATATACCGAACGTAAAAGACCAATTAATCAGCACTGTGACGTCAAAGAGAGCAAACGTCGAATGCAAAAAGGATACCTGCCGACAGGTTTTGTGAGACTCGCAACCATTGGTGCGATTGATCGAAGGTGTGAAAATGGACCGTTGGATAAAAAACTATATTGAACATTGACTCGATTCATTCTTACCTCTTTCCCGCTCGATGTAAATGAACATATAATCGTCTAGCAAGAGTAGACAAACTCGCCAAGGACATCGGCCCGGCCATGAATGGGACCTAGACTTGGCTGAGAGATCGAAAAAGCCCACGCGAAGTATGCGACTGGCGTAAATTTAAGTTTCGTCTCCGCGGACGCGGCTCGGATTAAATATAGAAACACACCGCAATTCCGATGTGGACATGGCAGTTACCGTATCGCGATGCTGACTTTACTTACCTGACACTTTCTCGCTGTTATCGAGCCTACGAGTCGGCACAGAATGCGTAGGAAATTATTTCGAAACTCGTGAAATACGTGTCGATGGTGCCGAGGTATGAGGGACAACAAGGCACTTTCGATTCGTGAAGCAAAATTAATTATTCCTCTAATTAGCTCGGTACGAAACCTCCGACACTAATGTATAATAATATTCTCATTTCGACCAAGGTGTAATACTTTAAATATCTCTTACTTGAATAACAATTGGGGTGCTGGTACATTTTGAAATAGCTGTTCCGCCATCTGGCTCTCACTCATAATTTATTCGTTGCATATTTTCAGTCAGATAATTTGTATATTAATCAATCCTTTCGAGTCTATGTGATAACACTGGTCAACGGTGGTTTTGTTGCCCTTAATATTTGAGTGGACTTAGTAAGATTCGATGTCAATGACTCTAGGGGTAAGCATAGTTTTTCGAAATTGTCTCCAGCTATTTATTTTATCGACATTTTCATATATGACTCTTTGTTGCCCTGATTATATCCGTGAAACTACGTGTTTGAGAACGAAGAATTTACGAATAAAATGAGGGCAACAAAAAAAAATCTTCGTGTAATTTGGGTGAGAAAACATGCCTTTTTTTTCTTCCTACGTTTCACAAGGGAATCTAATTTCACCTTGATGTATTCACATTCAGTCAAATGTTTGTTAAACGTAGTTCTTTGTTTAGAACAAGGCAAAACGTTGATTAGATCGTTTCCACGTTTAGCCTGGTACATTCGTGATTCCTACCTTTCATGTTTTTGTCTATCGTGACAGCACCGTTGAATGGCAAAACGCGAAGATTAAGGGCACGGTTCAAACTAAATCTTCCATGATAAATTCAGAGGATTTGTTCATTCCTCAAGTCTCGAAAGCACATCACGAGGCAATTTCAAGAGTAAAGACTCGCTAATATATTATCTTATAAAGATGCTTTTCATGATCAGCATCGTATTTGATCTCTACTGTACAATCCGCATACTCGTTTCACCTTTGCGAAACCATAATTCCAAGCCTCGTCATCTCCAAAAGGAATCCTTTTACTCCACCGAGACATTATTTTCCTCGCTAAGATCGATGAACTTTGTATCTATACTTCCTGGATCAATACATCTGCGCATTTCTATACATAGCAACAATTGCAACTGTACACTCAAAGGTGCATTCTCGCGTACCTCTCCAGAGACGGTCGGGTGGGTGCTTTAAGGGATGAGCTTCCATTCGCTAGGGCAAACACATTGTAAACTCGATGGTATATAACCGGTACATGAAACGACGTCACTTCGGGAGGGCAAAAAGCTTCGCTTCACTCGCTCTCTTTGCAGGCCATTAATCCGCTTCTGATGCAACCGCGACAGTCAAGAGTTAATCGAGTGTGTTCACTCTCTGTACGTTCGTCGGTGTTTTTGACGGGTCAACTGTAGGAGTTAGTTTAGATCGCGTCATTTTGACGGTGCCATATTTGCCTCATGGGTTCGAAGAACGTGTCTAAAGACACCGAGAAAATTCGTGTTCCATTTGATGTTCCGGTAATGAGACTTTTGGAACAAACTTGAAACTTTGGCTATGAAAATGATTTCCTCTGCCAGACAACAGGAATGTCAACAGCGTGGTGTGAATCGATATGCACAGTCACGTCTGGTCGGAACCCGACTGAAGCTTCCACTTAACTTCATGACGGTGAAATACAACTCGGCAGATGACGAAGAGACGTTCGAAGCTTTCCGCTTGAAAAGTTTGCCACTCGATGCCTCTGATGTGGTAGAGGATGAGATAGGTCTGCTCGCTTGGGGCCGCTACTCAAATTGAGTTACTATTCCACTCCAGAGGTAACGGGCTGTCAAAGAATCTCTTTAAAGTCATCGCCGGGCCAAATGGCAGCCACCGTGAAACGCGCATGGTGATTTATACCCGGTTTCTCTGTAATGGCGATACAATTGCATCACGCATGATGTAGCGTTGAAGTTGGTGCGATAAGTCCGACCAATCTAGGCCGAATCCCGCGACCAGTTAACAAAAGTTTTACATGACAGCTCATCCTTGACTGCGAAAGAACAAGTAAACAACGGTGCTTTTTCCCGCCAGCGGACAAGGGCATGCTCCTGAAGCTCGACTTCCGGGATCGGTTTGACATGGAGCCGAGCGATGGATGTCGATTCGACTTCTTGGAGGTTCGTGACGGACAACATGGGTTTGCCAAAGAGATTTTTCATCGGTGTGGCAAGGAGTTTCCCCCTGTGGTCATTTCGCAGTCACGGTACCTATGGCTGCGATTTCACAGTGACGAGAACATTGAGTACGGGGGATTCAAGGCCGTTTGGAGCATGATACCCCGGCCCACGGATAGTAAGTCGCTTGAGTTGATATCAAATCAATTTCGATACCCCGAGACCATTTCTTATTCATTTTCTAACCAAAGTTCTGAACCGTTACTTCAATGCCTCGTAGATGCGAGGGGAAATATTTTTTATCTTACAGTGGAGTACCAAGAATCTTTTGACGTGTGCAAGCGTATTCTTTTCACATTCATGTCTTGTCCATGAGAATATCAACACCCGCAATAATTTGATTCTACTATTTCAACGCACAGCTCGAGTTGATTGCTGTTAGTTAGTGATGGGTGTTCAGTAACAGTTCACAGTTTTGACATCAGATGAAGCGACATCCTGACTAGCTATTGAACCCGCTAGAAATTAAGATCGAGACTTCTTTGATCGTGCATCTAAAATATCCATAAAAATGCTCCGATCCTTGTTTTAACACTTTGCGGCACAACGTCTCATACATGGGACACGTTTTTTGAATCGGTTATTCAAGATTTATAACCAATTTTTGGGATATTGGTGTCATTTTTTTTTTTTGCACAATTGTGCTTCTAAGATGTCAATGTTGACGTTTTGAGAGAGATTATGATTCCGTGAATATAGTGAGCGCTATAAATAAACAAAGTGTTGAAAATGTCGGTTTTTACAGAATAAATGTAATTGTTGGAAGATTATGGGGACTAGAAAAGTGGAACTCGGTAGTCTTGGGTCAAAATTTCAAAATAAAAGCGGATTCAATACGGTAGACTCAAAATATAAAAATTGATGCAATTCGCTTGAAATTTGTTACTCAGGGGTTTTCGGTGTCGCTGAAAACGAATCCGCCGTCAAAATTTCAAAATTCACGATAGCATATCCAAAATGGTGAATTGAAAATATAAAAATTGATTCTACTCACTCGTATTGAGTTCATTATTTTGAATTTTGAAAATTTCTCAGATCTGACCCCATTGAATTTGACTGCAATGAAAAATGTATGCTTCAAAGAGTTAAAAAAACAAACTTTGTGTCTGTTTAATCCAAAGAGGTGATACCGGAGCCAGAGTCCTGCATGATAAATAAAACGGGGTTCGAGGCGAACATCAACAGCGAGGAAGTAGAGGAACAGAAAAAAATAGCGGAGAAGAACGGAGTGGCTCTTGATTGCATGTGGGTCGTGACGGTCGAGGCGGGATGGAAGGTAGTTTGTCGTCAGGTCAAAAAGCTGCGTCGGAGCTCGAAATCGGAACTACGTGTAACTTGCGTTTATCCTTCATTTTGCCACAGATCCAGCTTTCTTTTACAAAATTCAAACTGCAGAGGCCGAACGAGTGCGACAGCAACTTCGTCGACATCTTCGGTGAGCGGACTGACCTCCCCTCCCGGCTGAAGAATTTCTGCGGAAGCACCGCTGACCTTGTCAGCACTGAAACGAACACCCTTTTTCTCCGGTATTACGCTGAGCCAAGGGCTCTCAATAGCACCTTCACATTTCTCGTCACCGCCTTTAGAGAGAAGGGGGGCGATAGCTCGAGTGAGTCTGCATCGTCATGATACGTAGCTGAAATTTTTTCCAGTTAACGCGGAGACCCTGAAATTCGAAAGTTTTTCAAAAATTATTCGATTCTTCAAAAACCTCATAAATTCTAATTCACCGCCACATATCTCGCAAAAACAATTCGATACAGTTCTGCAGCTAATCAAGGTAGGCAGTGACAAATAGTCAACATCCAATTGACAATATTTAGATATATTTTCAAGTTCAATAATATAGAAAAAATCTGATTTTGTGAATTATTTCAATATTCAATTTTCACATGTCTACTGTGTTAAAAGGAATAATTTGATCTTCAATAATCAGGCTAAAAGTTTAATTGCAACTGTTGTTCTGAATGCTTGTACAAGGATTGTGACGCGAGGAGCTTTTTTAAGAGCACTATAATTTTTGGCGTTATTTCAACCAACATACGAGACCGTAGTGAAATACAACGAATCCAGAGGTGGAGAGAGAATAACGTATCATGTATTGATATCGTTGAAATTTCACGTCAATCGGAAAAGTTTCGAGTTTCAGGATAGAAATACAAAAAGGGATCCGACTCAAATTTTGCAAAATGTATGTATTTGAATCGTCGTATTTCAATTGATTTTAAATTTCCTTTAAAAATTCCAGAATGCCGTGACGGAGAATTCGACTGCGATGACGCAAGATGCATCAACGGCAGTCTGAAGTGCAACGGAAATGACAACTGCCGTTTCCGAAATGACGAAGAGCCCGCGAAATGTGGGGTGAGCATAATTTTCATCGAAATAACGTAAACCGCGCATCAAAGCGTTTCCGTTCATTCTAAATATCAATTTTCCATTGGGCATCCAGTTTCCTTTTTACCGTTCAGCCATACGTGCAAATCGGATATTCACCACCTATTAGAGCCCCGTTTCGCGCATTGCGCCGATGACTGGTATTCCCGTGATTACGGTGAACCGATCGGGTGGCTTTGGCCCCAAACGCCGCTCGTTATCGCCACGGATCAGGGATCGGATCGATACTTGAACGCCCCGCGGTCCTGTTTGCGAAACCAGGTGGACAACGGTCTGATAGTTGCAGGAAACCGCAACGTCGCCGTGTGACTGTCGCTGTTTGCGACACTCTTTTTGGAACACAGAAGTTGTGAAAAGAGGGTGGAAAACCGGAGGGAACGACAACTAGAACGGAAGCGCTAAAAGCTTGCGGGGAAAAACAAGTGCTTTGCAACATCCGGGAACTCCGGAATGCTTGGTTAAGATTAGGCGGTCGGTAAAATCCAGCGTACGAATTTTCCCGGATCAACGACCTCTCGGTGAAACAAAGAGACGGAGAAACGTTGTTAGTCATGTTACTGATTTCCTCATTTACGTCACTCTGTTTACCGTGGGAACAATTCGAGGATATTCTCCGCGACACCCGAGGCTGCTGCCGAAGCCATCCACGAGAGTGAAATACAATCGATACAGCATTCCGTTTCCCCTTGTTTCTGCTTTCGCGATGCCAATTAGACACCGAGATGTATAGAGTTCATCAAAGTAGAAGCTTATAAGAGCCAATCTGCGGCCATTCGCACTCTTGCAGGGCTGCATTAAGTGTCCTGAAAAATACTAAAATTTGGACCAATTATACGTGTCTTGAAAACTCGAATGTCGAATGGATTTTTTCATTTGTTTCGATCAATAATGATACCTGTAATTTTTCTAAACTTTCCCGCCATTTTGTAAAAATGTGGCGACCCGAAATACTTTGGACACGGATCAATGAATGTTTTATTGTAAAATGAAGACCTCGATAACATATCTTTTCGTTATGGTTCGAAAATGGGATGAAAATGTTCATTATTTTTTTGTTTTGAATTTTTGTTTTCCCAAAAAACAAAAAAAAAAAAAAAGTCGCTAGACTTTACTTTTAATGATGGTTTCCTGTAGTCAAACTTCGTCTTTTTAAAGTTCGATTTTCTTTTTAATTCAAGAGTTGACCGAAGGTGACAAATTTTTTTTGTTCGAATTAAGCATCTTTGGTTGACAATGACTCCTTGGTTTGATAATCCCATCATCAGAATAGTGATCCACGCTCTGTGTTTATGAATTTAAAAATTCATAATTCCATCCGTTGATTTTTGAATCAAATATGAAAATATTCCCCACCAAGCCAAAGCACGGCCGACGATCGGGTCGCAATATACGAAAAACGGGGGATCAAAGTGTAAGACACCATTCGGCCGTAAAGCAAAGTGATAGGAACGCGTGCAGAAACGGTAACGGAGAGAAAAGAGAAACTCGTGCGAGCGACGATCGTAACAAGTTGATTATCCAGCGTGCTGAACTCGAGCGATAAATAACCAATCGCGATTTATAGTCTATAGCTACCTTATGCCTGCCTATCCCACACCGGCATCAAGTATAACGTAAAGATACTTTGATACTGTACGAACGAATGGAGCGAGGAGTCGGTGAGCGGACGGATCGTAGCCGTAGGCATAAAATGAGCTCTAGATCTTCTCCTCACGCCTGATCCCCGGAGGGTGCGCCAAAATCTATTGGACACGCGGATCGAGGCAAGAGAGGGTTCGTCCCAGCTCTCTTGTGAATTTTAAGTCGAGCCAAACGCGTGATATGTTCCATTATTCTTTGCTGCAGAACACGGGAGGCTCCGTATCGATGAACTCTGAACACATAATCATCATCCTGGTCGTATTCTCTCTGATAATGTTCGGCATGAGCTTCGCCTTCGTCTTCAACTGCGTCCGGAAGCTGATCAGAGACCACAGAATAATCCAGGTAAGAACTGACAGAGGTCACAGAAAAGCTCTTCCAATTTGTGTTTTCAATTTCTTCCGCAACTAATTCGAAACGCAGGAAGTTCCTGTTTGAACGTGCGTAATTGAAAAGAAAAATCCCGAGACTCATCAGCTCTAAGCTAACTTCCGATCGTTCTCCGGGCTTTTCTTTGTTTGACTCGTTTAATGTATATGAGGTATACAGGTATCGGAAATTCGGGGGAAAGCGCAGAGCTCAGCACAATGAGATGAAAGGAGGATGCGAATTTCTTTGATATTCCTCTCTTCAAGCGGCCCGAGAACGCGAAACACGGTGAACTCGAACATTAAAATTTGCGATCTTGCATCGCCACGAATAAAGCCACGCCAACGTTCGTATAAGAATGGATTCTAAAAACGTTCGTGCATCCGGCAGCGTGTTAATTTATACGCCGGGCAGATTTTCGCCTGCAGTATAAGCGATGCAATCAAATCGCAAATCGGCCACTCTGCTCATGCCCAATTAGTTGAAATTTCAGTAGCTGAGTCTCGATATTCGAAATCCTGTATTTGCAAATATATGAGTCGATCCTGGCAGCAATCACTCGCCCATTAGCGAGCACGTCGTATTCGTTAATTGAAGTCTCAAGGCTTCTTCGTTATACCGGAACCGGAACTCGAAAGCAATATCATTCTGACCGGTGATTTGAAATCTGTAGAGTAAATTGATAAGTCGGCATCGCGTCGTCTTCGAAATATCGTGGCAATAATTCTGGCTAGTAAATATGTACATTTCATACGGTAAAACCGGATAAATGTCAGTCATTTGTCCTTTCCGACACTATTCGACCACGAAGGTCTTTATTCACGTCTGTAGCGTTCTGACAAACCAGACGCGAACGTAAAGCACACGATCCGGTAAGATGGCATGATGTCACGAACTCGGTGAAAGTAGAACAGATTCGACAATAAAATATAATAAAATGAAAGAATATATATGTTTGCATAATACAATTTGAATCTATATGTAGACCAAGTCACTGATCAGGTAAGAGTGATAGTTAGAAAAAAATGTTGGAAAACTGATCTTCAATGCAGGGTTTTACAGGTGACCTGCATATTCGGCAGAGCTTTATCATGTGAATTATTAAAATATTTCTGAAAAGTATTGGTACTACAAGAAAACAAAAACCAAAAAAAAAAAAACAAACGATACGCATATTGTGTGTTGAAATAAAGATATAGGAATATTTTTCATTTTTTAAGCTGAAAAGTGATGTTCCGTTGTGTGATTTCTGAATAACTTTTATGATGATAACATGGTTCAAGGTTTTTGAATATAATCTTTGAACGAGTCATTCTAAAGAAACCGTGCGCGATATCGACTACAGTGCCAAATCGATCGTACTTATCCCAATCGACTGTCTACGCCAATGACTCAGCCAATCTTAACATGGCTACGCCATCACACGAAATAAATCAATCGTTTTTAAATAACGGTTTTCTCGGTAATTCTGAGACTGTTATAACAACCGATAGCACAAAATTATCCTTAATTTTTTCGTTACAAGTGTTTTTTTTTTCCGGAACAATAATGACAAATAACCAAAAAAACCACTCGTCAATGTTAGGGACAAATTTGGCCACTCACGGCGCTACTTGTACTCGCGCTCGGTTCCTATACGTAACCTATACAGAACCGAGTTACTCATTTCATAATCATGATTATTCTGCTATTAATCCTGGTAAATGTACCAATTGCAAATCAACAAGGCACTTGTCTCTGACTCTTTCCTCTGCAGGAGCACATCCGCCAGTCGCGGGAGAACCGGCTGGACGAGATCGGTCGAAAAACCACCCCGTGCCCTCTGTCGTCGACGCGAGTCGACTCGTGCGATCACCGAGGATCCAGCGAGTCGCCGAGCCTAGAAGTGGCGCCAAGCAAAGAGCTGCTTCCACCGCCTACGACGACGACGACGACGGGTTCGTCCTGCGCGTTAATGGGCCACGATTACACCCGGGAGCTGCTGGCGAGGGAGGCGGACTACTCGGCGATGGAGATAAACGACATCCACCGCAGCAACAACGCGAGCAACGCGACCCAGGAACGGCTCCAGGAGTCGAGCGAGGAGCCCGAGACTCGCGACAACGCCTGCCAGACGAGGGAAAGCCTCTTCGACGGCGTTCCCATACCCCGAAGGACGACTTCCGGCTCCCACTGTTCCGGATGCGGCTGCGGTCCGAGTGCCGCCTGCGCCCGTCACAGCGCCCTCATCCCGCCCCCACCCCACGGATGGTCCCTCCACGACCCCCGGTTCCCAGAGCCTCCGGACTACCTCTGCAGCTACCAGCGATTCCAGAGCCCGAAGCCGGGGAACCGCGAGCCCTTTCACTCCCCGGGGAAGTTCTCCCGGCAGAGCACCCTCGACTCGGGAACGACCGGGACGACCGCCGGGTCCCAGCACTCCTCGGGGAGCGCCCCCTCCAATCAGACGACCGCCGGCACCCCGACCTCCAGGCGAAACGACCCCAGGTATCGGGCCGAGGCCGTCATCGAGCTGCCTGAACTCGAGCGGCGACCATTCAGCATCGAGAGCACCAAGAGTGCCCCCGACGTTATCGCGACGCACTGACGGCGGAGGACCGGGGGCGAGTGGGAACCTTACCGAAGGCGGCATCCCCGACGCGTCAGCGTCGCCACCCAGAGCTCCCTCGACGACGGCGACGAGGATGAGGATGAGGACGGTGCTCGCAGAGACGGCTCTTGATACTCCGCCCCTCCGCCGTTCTATCCCACCTGGCCTCGACGGGGCAACGATCGGAACGTTCGGGGCTTGGGATTCGCCATTCTCAACGGTTTTCGGAGGGGGGACGAGGTCGGCGCTACCGTTCGATTTTAAAATTCACTGCCGTTGTAGGGTGATTGGCATCGATTTGGGTTTTCCGGAATTTCTCAAAATCGCGAATTACTGCACGCAGCGTCCATAAATTATGTTATCGGTTTTAGGGGGGAGAAGTACAGAAGTTATGACGTTACATGCAAAAAGCGAAATTCATAAATAAAAAATTAATTATCGACAAAACGTTGTTAATAGTTAACAAATCATATTTGGCTCAACTAAAATTTGATGATAATAACGAAACGTTTATTTCGCCATATCCAAACATTCGTTTTTTAACTGTAAATAAACTTTTTTCTCAGTGCGGCTCCGGACTAGGGTGGCTCCTATCAAAGGTAATAGATTAAAATTTCTCTAATGCGTATACTTCGTTTAATTATGCTAATGTAAAAAAATCTTGAGCCGAGAAATCGTATTCATACACACCTAAAGAAAAATGTGACGGAAGGGGAGGTGGGGCAGTAATTTTTTTTATGTCATTTGGAAGGGAGGGCGAGTCTTTGAATCTTACAGAAGATGACAGAAGGAGGGGGGGAGGGGCTCAAAAACCCTCAAAATTCGATGACGTAATTAACGGACGCTCCCATATTTCAAGCGATTCCTAAGAAATCGGTTACGAATCATTCAAAGGCGCTGACAATTGCTTGGAATAAGTGTTGAAATCGTTCAAAAATCGTTGAAATATCTTAAAAATTGATATCCTCTGAAATCGCTGTCACTTATTCTGCAAGTGTTTATATAGCCCCTCGGTTGTTACGCCGGCTGCCTCGAAGAAGCGACGGTGAAGATCTTCATTCCGGTTTGAAGTATGTCGAAGGAAAATCGTGGTAATTTCTTTCGCAAAAAATGAATACTATGTTCTTGGGTGAACCGTTTTTCGGAGGATCTCGATGTGACAAATTATAAATACATGTGATAGCGTTAGGTAGAAGAATTATATGACGCAAAGAACGATCGTTTTATACAGATCAAAACTCTTGGATGCGTATAGTATACATAAAAATTCCATTTAAAAATTCGATACCCACGGATGGTTTCTTTTTTGTTTAATTATCGTGCTCTTTTAAACCCGGTGCTTAGAATATCACGAATTTGTTTGGATTTAGGCGTTTGCTTCAAAGGTTCCATTTCACGGAAAAACTACTCTAACGTTAAAAAGAATTTTTTACTCCGAACAAGTTGCTGGAAACAACAATAAAATACATATCTTTGCAAAGAACGCATATAAAAGTATGCCGTAGGTGTGTCTTTTTTCATCGCCGAAAATTATCGCGCATATTTTGTCCTGCCTAATTGTTACTCCCTTATTCCTTCTTTATTCAGCTCCAAAAATTTACATTTCCGTATATTACAAATATCGCATCACATTCGCATCAGGCTTCACTCTATCGTAATTATCATTTATAATGCACGTTGACAAACTTTGACACGTCTTTATATTTCATAATTTGTAATCTATGTATATGTATATGTATAATAAGTATGTAATTGTAATACTGTAATATATAACTGATTAGGATGACTATTTTTTCATCATGACTCTCTGATAGCCGTATACGTATAATGTATAATCTGAAGAGTTTAGAGTCTACGCGCGTTTCAGAATAACGGAGTTGCATTTATATGTGTATATATTGTACCAACATTATATCTATGTAATAATTTATGTTGATAGTTGATGTAACTTATACACAACCTCGAAGAAAAAAAAAAAAGAAATATTTGGTAATCGTATTCTATAATCTATTGGTTACAGTTTTTCAGCAGTTACACTTACATCTAAAAATCGGCTGAAGATCTTAAGCTGAAACGCGCGTAGCCCGTTTCCGTACGACCAAGAATAATCAATTTATAGTCAATTACGTACCAAATATGTTCTATAAGGTGTACAAATGATGAAATACGCGCGTCTCATTATTGCGATGTATGTATAATACTTGTATAAAGAAATAATAATAGTGGGGAAAAATGAATAAATAGATTACGAACATCCGCGATGCATTAATTAAATTTGCGAGGCTTTTCACGCCAGCCAACAATGGCTCACGTTCTTCTCTTTTCAACGTATCTCGGTTATTTTTTTATTTTTTATTTATTTTTTTTTCATAAAATTTAATCTCCGGCTTGAATAATACATCAGCCCAACAGCTATATATTCAATTCTTCGACCTGAAGTATTGACGAATTATAAAGAGACTCGAATCGCGCGTCCTACGTCAATTCTCGTTTTATCTAAAAACACTTTACAATTAATGATCGTCTCTCATCTGGTATTCAATTTTTTATTCTACACTGAAAAGCCTCATCAGCGATATAAATCTGATAAAACAGGTAAATAATATGTATTTCACTACGCACTGGTATAATATAATAAAATGATATTACATGTAACATAAATTGAACAGAAATTGTGATGTATACATTTGTATATAAGATAATAAACTACATGTAGAAAAGGAGAAGAAGAAGAAAAAAAAGAAACTGAGAATGAAAAGGGGATAAAAAAAAAAACAATTCCGCGTAAAAAAAAAGAATCATGTGTAGTACAATATAAAAATGTATAACATTATACATGATAATCGCGAAACAGCGGCCAGAGATGAAGATAATAAACGGTAATTTTCGAATACACGAATACCAGCGATCGTTTTATTTTCTCGTAAATTAATTCCTCGATATCCCGATTAATTAAAAATCACAGACTCATACCTAATTCGGATGGCGGGGTTCGCATGAATAATCGCATATTATTGTGCTCATTAGCGGATCTACAGAAAAATCAAAGCTGGAGCGTAAAGAGGCCCCGAAAGTATGAGAAGGGTGTTTAAAACCGGGGCCGAGAATTTGTTATACAAGGAAATGGCGGCAGCCAATTCATCCGTAAGTGATCGCCTTTCGATAAACCGTTCCGAGTGCTACGTCCTCAGTGCCCATTTTTCTTAATTTCCCGGCTTCTTTGCCGCAAAGCTGAAGTGTGCAATTCCGACTCACCCCGAGAGGGAGAAAAAGCTTTGAACCCGGAGGCTGAACAGGGCGGCCATTTGTCAAGGCTTTGTACACACGGAAATATGCGTATATAATTGTTATAGAACGTGTATAACATGCCTCTGCACTTAAAGTCACAATCAATCCAACGTTCGCGGACTCTCAAATAAAATCCGACGGTTCATTGTCTTCGAATTTTTGCCGTCAATTCCGCGGCTTGCTTGCCAGATTTTCCTGTAATTTTGCAGGAACGCCGCGAATTATTCAAGGGTCCTCCGTAATTTGCAGACTCGGTGGGTAAATTGTCAGGTGCGTAATTGTCGAACGTGACTTCGGTATCGGTTCCCTAATTTTCGACCACGGCACGTAGATGGACCTCCATGTTATACCACAACCCCGGGTTTTCATATTCACAGACTCACCTTGTACACATCAATAACTACGCCCTGTTGCCGATCCGGTAAGTATGGATATTCAATAAAATCAGTAGAAAGTAAAGAAAGGAAAAAAAACCAAACAAAAAATATAGGCTGACCTAAAAAGAACTGGACACTCCTGCAACCTCGTGGTATTTTCGCAGAGAACTTGGAAATGGAACTTGGTTGATTTGTCTGAAAATCTGAACGTTTTTAAATTAAACAAGGTCCAACCGATTGACTTTGAGGTTTCATCTAATTTAGTCCGCACGTTTTTCAGTTATTGTCAGACGGAGATATTTACATTTTTCAAAATAACACAGCATCGGCTAAGCAGAAATTCTTCTAAATCTAATCAACTCTAATTTAGGAACAACTCCATCGATTGAGATAAAAATCGTAACAATCCACTTGTATTCGTTT